>NW_006159901.1:2983162-2989687 GCF_000334495.1 Tupaia belangeri chinensis | reverse complement strand
CGTTATTCTTATTACTAGAGGTCATGAATATTCATTAGTGGGCGGCCTCCTTACGCTGCCTATGTTCTTCCTTTAAATTTGAATCCACAAGTTCTCTCCTGCACCTGCGCACCTTCCTCACAGGCAAAGTGAGGAATTTGGTCACCTAATTACGTCTGCCCAGTGTGAGTCAGGTTGCCTCAATTAGATTGCCCAATTAGTCTATCGTATTAATGACCAAATGCTTGCTTGGGTCCTTTTGACAAAAGAAAATCTACGAACTATCCCTGTATGCTTCCCTCAAGCCTCAAGGAATTAATATGGCAAATTGCCTCACCCTCCTGGCACCTGAAGCTAGGTGAGCCTTTCGCTTTTCTCTTAGGGCTGCCCGCTCATGGCTAACTAACTGCCTGCCACATTTTCCCCTCAAGGACTTGAGACCCTGGAAATCATGCAGGAAAAATGGACCGAAGGTCTCCTCTTCTGTAGCTTCTTCCAGCTGACAAATGGGCCAAAGAGAGGGGAGTCAGAGCCTCAGTCCTTGCTCTCTGTCAGGCTACAAAATGTGTTCAATAATCAAAATGTGAAAATGAAGATTATGATTATTTTAAAAATAGGAAAACAATCAACTACCCTAAACTATGTAGGTATTTTATCTCCTAGAGATTTGAACATAGTTCAGAGGATCTCTTTTCCTAATGTGCGATGCCCAATAATTGTTGGATATCAAAAGCAGCTATATAAATAACCAGAACAAAAATTGTTGTAAATAATTATGATGGGACCAACAGCAGACGTAGCAGTTACTTTGCTCGATTCCCACATGGCTGACCACGTTTTGAGTCCCAGACCCAGTGTCTTAAAACTCATGCCAGATGCAGTACAATCATGCCCAAGAACCCAGGATAAAAATGGGGAAAATATTGTGGTATGCACATACCCTGGGAGGGTGATTTCTCACTTTCCCTCTCATTGTGTCTGTCAGTCTCTCTCTGGTGAACATACGTGCCCTAAGGCAAAAACATCAAATAATAATAATTATGATAGGTCAGAATTTATAAAGTAAATAATGTCAGAAAAACTACAAGGCTGTACTCATTCTATAGGATGGCACAGACAGAATAGAATAGAGGAAAGTGATACAAATTTCCTACATGTCAAATATCCTAGTAAATACTGACATGTTTTAATACATAAAAGTGGTATAGTTTTGATGTCCTCCCAATTCACGTGCTGAGATTTGATTGTATTGTAAAGGCATTAAGCGAAAACTTAATCCCTTCATGGTGTCCCAGGACAAAGCCTTTGGTATGATAAGGTCAACCAATGAAGCTCATTTGATTGAGTTCTGGTCAATTTCTAAAAAGAAACAGAATAGAACAAGCAGAAACTTAACTTAAGGACAGCCACTTTACTCAATATCCTGTCCTCTCCCATCGTGTAGTCTCACCAGAAGTTGGCTAATGGGCTTTGGATCACGAAATCATGAGCTGAATAAAACCCTGTTCTTCTGAATCACCCAGTTTCAGACATTTCTGTTGGCAACAGAATAGCGGATTAATATAAAAAGTAATAGACATTGGGTGCTAGCAGGTGGTGTGGTGGTTAAGGGCACTGGACTCCCACATGGCTGACCGTGGTTCAAGTATCAGACTTGGCAGCTTGCTTTCTCACTCACTTTCTCTCTCTCTTTGTCTTTCTCTGGTCAAATTTAAAAAATACAATAAAATAAAATAAATAAAGTTAAATAAAAATAATTCTTTTGTAAAAGAAAAAAGTAGTAGACATTGTTTAAAGAAAAATCTGCCCATATTTTAAGTTTTAGTAATATGTGAATGCAGTTACTATATGTATTTTTGTTTAATTATTTTTAAATTTCTGGATCAGAGATCTGGGCATTATCTCTACCAAATGACTTCTTTCTTCATCTGAAAAATGGTATGAAACTATTGCTAAATGCAGATTGAAAGAACATCTGTGGATCTTATAGCAAAAGATAATGATGTGTACCAAAAAACATTACCCAGTTAATAGTTTTACATAATCTAACTTCTTGATATTCTTCCAAAATTCACAAAGAAACAAATGTTTCTACCCATAAACACATTAGGTTTTTCCTGTCCTTTCTTTTCATAACAAATAGTAGATAGAAACAGTGCTTTACTTCAGTTACAATAATAAGTAAGACCCAAAATTTCTACCTCTGAAATTTTTGAACATCAATCATGGTCAATGAAGATGAAACATGCTAAAGAATCAGAAACAATATGATTGATAAATAGTTTCACATATCTGTAGTGTTATCAAGTAATGCTTTGGATCATTTGAAACAATTGATATATAATATTAATTATGTTTTAGATCCTTTTATAATAACTCTTCAATGTTCCAATACTCTATATTGTTCAATTTATTTACCTTTCTTGGTTTAGTACAAATATCTTAAGTGTCCATGCTTCAAAAATATCTTATAATTTCCTTAGAGTAGACAGGTTTTGTTTATTAGGTACAATTAAAGCCTAAATTCTCTCCTATTTATGCCATCAATTACTTTCCAGGTCATAGTCTCTGGATATGCACATTCCATTATCTACCAGATGAAAATCATAAGAACTAAACTTAAGTACTTATTATGATATGCACTTATTACTTAGGTAATATAAATAATGTGTTTTTAAATTATACATAAATAAGTAAGCTCTTATTATACAAAAAGTTGTGATAAGAAAGGAAAAAAAGAGACTGAAATATCAAAATTTATCAAATATTGTTTTACCATCTTTTATTGGTGTTTGTAAAAATATTTAAATTTAGTTTTAAAATGTCATGAGACTTAGCACACATTTTATTATATCTGCCAATAAAATGAGCACTTCTAAGGAGCTTTATAAAGTCAGAAGTGGGGCCAACAGATGATGTAATGGTTAAGTTGCTGGACTCCCATGTAGTTGACCATGGTTCGAGTCCCAAACCCAGCAGCATAAAATTCACATCAGGCGTGTGTGCGTGTGTATCCAAAATCCCACGAGTAGAGTGGAGGAGAAGGTATTGCAGTGTGGCCATCCCCCCTAGGGGGTGATTTCTCACTTTCTGTATCTCTGTCCTTCTCTATCTCTCTGGTGCGTGCACATGCCCTATAACAAAATAAATAAATAAATAAAACAAAAAAGCTCTCTCTCAAAGACTCAGAAGTAAGCTAAAAATAGGTGTACATTTTAAATATATTTATACACGTTATATATTTTAATAGATTAAATTTGACTTGGCAAGTTAAGCATAGGACAGATGGGCTCAACCTCTAGCACTACTTTTTTGTTTCCCTTTCGGGAAAATTTCATGTTAATGAAAAAGTTCCTTAGATAGTAAAGACAGTTCTCATATATCTCAATATCTTCTCATAATATCTTACATAACTATAGCATTATTGCCATAGTAAGAAATTATAATTCGTACATTATTACTAACATACTTATTTTCATGCAGAGTTCTCCATTTTTTTTCTATCACAGCAGTTAACCAGGGATTTTGGTTTGAAGGATGTCTGTAAAACTTGAGAAACATTATTTCTAGGTGTGTCCTAAGTGTGTTGCTAGACACAACATGGGGATAAGTGGGCTGAGAGATAAAGATGTACCTTCAATGTAGACAGGCACTATCCAGTTGACCGGGAGGTGGGAGAGACAAAGAGAAGAAGTGGTTCTGTTTCTTCTTCACCCTTCACTCTTCCTTCCAGAACATGTTACATGTTCTACTACTACAAATCTATCTGCTCCATTTCTGATCTTCTACTCAGTCCTTGACTGCATTTTGTTGGTCCCTTCTAGACAGATTCTGAATTATTTAAACTTTTGACTTTTGGCTCATGTCTCTGGCCACCACGAAGCCCTCTTTAGGCCATGGTCTGAAAGTGCACCAACTTCCCTACCTTAGGGTCTTAAGGTTATTTTTCCAGCTAGTAGACAGCCTATTATGTTGCTTCTCCACTTCCTCTGCCTATAATAATTCCCTTTTTAAAAAAACATATATACTTATACTCATTAATTCCTTTTTTTCCTGTTCTAATATCCCATTTGAATTATCACATTGCATTTAGTATCCCAATCTCTTTTATTTATGACAATTTTAAAACATTTCTTTGTTTCACGACCTTGAGAATATAGAGTACCAACCAGATTTTTTTTTTAAATGCTCCTCAATTTGTTTACCTATTTTTTGTTTCTTATTGCACTGTGCTTATTGATTTGGAGGAAACATACAAAGGAAATACCAAATACTGAGGTATGTGATAGCAACATAAATTATTAATGGTGGGCCAGCTAGGTGACATAGTGGTTAAGGCACTAGATCCCACATGGGTAACTGCATGATTCAAATCCCAGACCCAGCAGCTTGAAAGATGTACTGGGTGCATGTGCATGTGTGCCCAAAATCCAGAGAGGAAAATGGAGAAGAGATTGTGGCATGGTCTTTCACTCTGGAGGTGCTTTCTCACTTTCCCACACTCTCTCTCTCTCTGTCCCACAGTCACATATGCCCTATTGCAAAACTAAAAACAAGTAAACAAAATCAACATAACTTATTACTGGTATTGGTAACTGTGATATTTAAGATAATTTCTGCTAGGTTACTCTATACCTAGGTCTATGTTTTTCCTTATCTATGCTCTATTCTTCTGAGTAAAGAAAGTAAGTTCAGCCCATGCTCAAGGTGAAAGAAATTCTATTCCACCTCAGGAGGAGAGAGCTTCTATATGTATCATTTAAAAGTTTTCATTAAGGAAGAGTTGTCCACTCGCACCCTTTATTGGTTGGTTGATCGATACATTTATTTAGATAAGTATATACTGCCATGCATATTTATTTTATACCTTGGACTATAAATGAACACTGCATTTTGTATTTTGTTGCTCAAAATTTTCTACTTCAGCCCTAGAGTCAACCATTATTCTTAGATCCGGCTCTGTTTTCTAATATTAAGTCATTTGTCCACTTCATATCATCATTATCTTCTGTTGTAAATGAAAATAGTCTCATAAAATACAATGGTCTTTATATGTACTTAGATCATATAGCAGTAAGAGAAATCCAAGGGTCAGTAAGTGACGTAGTGATTAGGATACTGGATTCCCTCATGGTCAACTGTGGTTTGAGTCCTGGACCCTTGAAGTTTGAAACTCATGCCAGGTGCGTGTGCATGAGTGCCCAAAATCCCAAAAGGAAAATGGAGGATAAGGGATTGCAATATAGCCTTCCCCCCCTCAAAGATTTCTCACTCTCTTTTGTTCTGTCTCTCTCTGTCTTTGGTGATCACACATGCACTATAGCAAAAATCTCTCTCAAAAAAAAAATAAACTAGTAAAACATATTTGTATATAAGTAATCTCTCCTCAAAATAGTACAAATGCCCACTTAAAACAGTGTTGAGAATATTTTTTAGATGGGTCAATCATGCTAAATCCTATTCATGGATATTCTGTAAGGATATGCACAAACTGATGCATAGCATCCTTTGTACCACAAAAGTACACTGATTATAATTTTTTTTGTAGAATTGGTAAGCAGTCTGTCCAATTTTGTGTAAGATAACTTTACATCACCAATGCAAGTTTTATCCATGTTAATTTGTGACTTGAAAAATTTGCATAATTTCTGTGGATTTTGGTTTACCCATTAAAATGGGGCTAACAATCTACACCTCATAAAAATGCTGCAAAGTTTAACCGAGGAAGACTTTGAAGATTGCTTTGGGGAGGTGCTGCCACATGAGGATACCCAGGGGACTGAGCATTGTCATTGCTACCTTCTAATGGCATACCAAATTCCACTTTTACAATTTTAAAAATAATTTACTTAAGGTTTCATTTACTCTCTCATTCGTGAGATGCAATTTATTTGGGTAAATCTGAAACCAGATATTAGATATCCATTTTTCAAAAATCCAACTTCAATATTGTTACAGGACTAGAAAATCAACTTGTAGTTCTAAAATCTATTCCATATACATTGGTGTGTGGTCTCACATTGAATCCCATTGACCATGGTTCTCCAGATATTTTGCATGTTATTATTTCTTACATCTAGTTTTTGGATTTGCAGTTGCTCAGGTTGAGTTACAATAATCCCCTTTATGAATTATATTGAGTTTTGTTTCTGCTTCCTAAAATAAAAACTATGAAAAAAATCTATCTTGTTTGCTCAGTGTATTTCATAAACAATGATTTTTTTTATTTAATACTTTCATTTTATAATAATATTTTGATTTCATTCTATTAGCCACATGATGACTTTTTAGAAGGGTGTCATTTAATTATAGAACCAGCACAGAATTTGAAAACTTAGCGATGGCTCCTTTAACAAATCAAAATCTCACTTATTTTGAAATTGATATATGTTATTTCAGACATAATAAACTGACTCTCTGTGATATTTAATTTTATGTGTCCAGCCAGCCAGTGGCATGGTGTTTAAGGCAACTGGGTCCCACATGGGCTTATGTGCAGTTTGAATCCTGGACCCAGCAGCTTCAAAAAAAAAAAAAAAAAAAAAA
>NW_006159901.1:2978867-2983023 GCF_000334495.1 Tupaia belangeri chinensis | reverse complement strand
AAAAAAAAACCTCCAGGCACATACCTGTTGTATGCATGCTCAAAATTACAAGAGGATAATGGAGGAGAAGCCCTTTCTACACTCAAGCCTACTGGCATTCAGATTGGAACTCAACATTGGCATGCCTAGTACTTTGACCTTCAGCCTTGGACTGAAACTATGCCCTCAACTCTTCTGAGTTTCTGGCTTCCTGACTGGAGATCTTGGAATTTGTCCACCTCCATAACTGTACAAGCAATCCATTATAAGAAATCCCTTTCCATCAATATAGATATCTTATATATTTTGTCTTTTTGGAAAACCCTAAGTAATCCACTATTAAAATCATTAATATCAAAATATTTTCTGATTATTATGATCACATTCATTCTAAATGGGCATGACAACTAAATAAGTAGAACTCCATAGTATATTAGAATCTATAATCACACTAAGTTAGACAATTAAATCATATAAAGTCATCCATATCCAGGAATTCTATATTACCTATCATTCCAAAAATAAACACAAAGTATTTGCACATTAACTATGAAGGAAGTGCACATAAGTTGTATATAAGGCAAATCTTTATGTATATGGAACCACACAGAACATCAAAATTCTAACTCAATGATTCATTATCAGTTGGTGCTCATAAATTGGACTTCAGAACAGGTAATCAAATAAGATTAAAATTATGTAAATATGGAGGGACCAGCAGTTAGTGTAATGGCTATGTCGCTGGACTCCCACGTAGTTGACCGTGGTTCAAGTCCTGTACCCAGTGGCTTAAACTCACGCCAGGCGCGTGTGCGTGTGTGCCCAAGATCCCAAGAGTAGAATGGAGGAGAAGGGATTGTGGTGTGGCCAGCCTCCCTGGGGGGTGATTTCTTGCTTTCTTTCTCTCTGTCTCTCTCTGTCTGTCTGACGAGTGCATGTGCCCTATAGCAAAAACCTCTCAAAAACAAACAAAATGTATGTAAATATGGTGAAATAAATGAAATGTTTTAAATTTAGGATAATTATTAAGTTCTAGGATATAAATACTATTATACAGAAATATTTCTGATAGTGTCATGCAATGATGGAAGATTAACTGAAAAACAGTATTTCATTCTTTTTTTTTTTTTTGAGAAGATTTTTTTGCTATAGGGTGTGTGCGCTTGCCAGAGAGACAGAGAGAGACAGAGAGAAAGAAAGCAAGAAATCACCCCCCAGGGAGGCTGGCCACACCACAATCCCTTCTCCTCCATTCTACTCTTGGGATCTTGGGCACACACGCACACGCGCCTGGCGTGGTGGGAGGCTTTCGGGTCCAGGACTTGTACTGCAGTTGACTACGTGGGAGTCCAGCGGCATAGCCATTACTCTAACTGCTGGTCCCTTTTATTGTTTGTTTGTTTTTTGTTTTTGTTGTTTTTTTGTTTTTTTGAAAAACAGTATTTCATTCTGGAAACAACTGCTAACAGTTTTCTTACATCATAAAATGGTCTAAATATGGCTTATACTATGTTCATATAATAAAAGACAACTTTAACACTGAAAAATTTTACTAGTTCTTAATCTTTTAGGTGAATAGTGGATTTTTTCTATTTCATATTGACTCTGAGCAAAATAAAGGAAAGTTGAACAAGTATTTTATTTCAATCTTCCACCATCATAGCAGTAAACACAATTTTTATCTACATAAAGATTTTCAAATACATTGTATTATGTCCTCCAAGTTGTTTTTATCCAATTTCATTTTTACTGCCAATAAATAAACTGGACATAAGTCTCCTATTTCTAAAAGCAATAGTTCTTTTATTAGATATGACCAGATCCACACCAACTTTGATTCATTGTTATATAAGGAGGAGCATTTGTGCCAGGTAGATGGAACTCCTCAGAAGCAGGGAACGTAATTCCATTTCAATTTGGTTAATTCACTTTCTGAAATACAGCCATAGCAACATCATCATTATTAACATCATCTGTGATACGCGGCCTTCAAAATGGACTTCACTCTTGTGTTTGAATTCTCATCTCATTTGGCCTCACTTAACAAGGATTTGTTTTTAAAATGTTATTCAAAACAAAAAACTGTTCTCACGTCCACACCCTCCTGATTTCCTGCCTTTTTTAGACTTTTGCTTTCTGCAGAGTTCTTAAATGGAGGTCTCTCAATTCTAAGATATTTCAGTGATTTCTAACTTGTCTTCTAGAAGAAATCTTATTTGTGAAGATATGGAATTTCCAAAGCCATTTGTTAAGTTATATATATATGTATATATATCTTACACCTATATCTTTCTTTATGAATTCCAAATTTTAGCCAAAAATATAAAAGTGTAAGCAGTGACTAAGCTACATTGAAATATATAAATTAGTCGCATAATTGTGATTTTAATATGTTTGAGTATTACATGATATTTTTGCTCTCTGTCATTCTTAGTTCCTGTCTATGGTCACTCTCATAGTTAAACTCCTCATATAAGAATATCTGACTAGCTAGTTTGTGTTCACGTACAGATTGTCGAATATTTGTCAATCATTCTTTTATCAATGATAAATAGTGGTTTCCTTCAGCATGAACAAAACGTTGCTACCACTGATCTAATTACAGTCATAAACAGATGTTTGAGCTAACCTACACAGTCATATGTGTAAGAAATTAACATATTTCAACAAACTTTAAAAAATCTTTAAAATCTCCTAAGAATTCTGCACAAGGTTAATTGGAAAAGATCTGGATTAAGTTCTGGCGATGCCTGGGTAACGCTGGCTGGCTCCCAAGGAAAACACCATAAGGTAGCAGTTCCTAGGTGAATTTACCATAGTTCAACCTCAGGCCATGCAGTTTGTGAACTGAGAAAACGGATTTAACATCATATGAGATGTAACTTTGCTGAAGGGCAGATTTATTAACTTCTCTCACAGAGACTAATGTACAAAGGCCAGAATATCAATATATTAATTTACATTTTGAATTATAAATTCTAAGGAGCAGTTGTAGATGCTGGAGTTTTCCAACCAATGTATTCTCTCTCTGTGGATAAGATAGATGGGGGATGAAAATTTAATAGACAGGTTGCTTAGTGAGCCAACATCCAGAATAGAAGGATTAATTTTCATTTTAATGTTTCATGCCACCAGCTAAAGATAGTCTTCTGTGTTTATTGCCACAATAGAGATACACTTACCTGCTGAAAGTAAAATATTTGGACCAAGATGTCTCTTCTCTGCATAATAATTAGTTGAGAGAATCTTTTTTGTTTCTTAAGAATTATTTTATTTAACTTTATTTATTTATTTATTTTAATTTGACCAGAGAGGGACAGAGCAAGAGAGAGAGAAAGAGTAATAGAGAAAGTGAGAAAGCAAGTCACCAGATCCGGGGCTCAAACCAGGGTCAGCCATGTGGGAGTCCAGGACCTTTAACCACCACCTGCTAGCCCCAATTGAGAGCTTCTTAATGTTCCACTCTCTTTTCTCTGTACTTCCATTGTTCTGCCATTCACCACTTTTTTTTTATTTCCAACTTTTCTGTATTTATTTATTTTTCTCAAGAGAGGGAGAGGGAACACACACACACACACACACACACACACACACACAGAATGAAAGAGCGACTTAATACCATGATCCTCTCTCAAGCCTAAGCCTGTCAGAATTATGGACATGCTTATGCCCACCCAATAGGCACAGGGAAACACTGGGACATGAACCCAGAGCCTTCACATAGGGCGTCACCATCTGTTGTGTTACTGGTCCAACACTGAACTGGCACTCCCACCCCCCCACCCTTTTTGATTGATATTTTTTCTTTAGAAACATCTAGGAAGCATAGAACCCCTTTAGGGAAATTTTTGCATTATCCTAACTATGTCATTTATATACTGATTAATTATTAAATTCTAAGAAGATTATTTGATTTATTTTAGAATTCTTAAGACTCTCTTTATTTTCAGGCTATGTTTGAATAAAGGGCAACTATGTTTTCATCTACTTCCTAGCCCTCTGAGTCTTAAGTGAACATAAATACAGAAGCAATCCCTCCTGAGTTTCAAGTCATATATTTCCCTGTACCTGCATGGCTGTTAGATAAATCATTTAAACTTAAAATACTCAGAATTGAATTTCCTCTCCTCCCAAAAAAAGTTACTTCATTTTTCTGATTCCCTTAAATATTCTCCTG
>NW_006159901.1:2966440-2978848 GCF_000334495.1 Tupaia belangeri chinensis | reverse complement strand
GTTGATAGAAAGGAAAAAGATAAGATTGTCATTAACAATTATAGTTGTGACATTAACATTTTCATTAACAACTATATTTGTAACTCTCTGTTGTTTATTCTACAGATTTTCTGTTTAATGTCATAAACTTAAACTAAAGACAGCGAGAAGTTTAGAAAATTTCCCAAGGAATACACCCTTGCAGTTTGTTGAATAATATTTTAAGACCATTTTTCAGATTCTAAAGATATTAATTATTCTTTTAGTGCACAGTTCCCTCCAGCGTTGTCACTACCTAGCCTACCAGCCAAATTAGATTCTTTATAACTATTCACAGCTGCCCACTTTCTCTCATCGCCATTATCTTTTCTTTCTTCCATTCTTTCTCTTTCTTTCTTTCTTTTTTCTTCTTTTCTTTCTTTCTTCTCTTCTTCTTCCTCTTCATCTAATTCTTCTTCTTTCATGAAAGAAAGAGTGAGACAGAGAGAAAGAGTCTGGCATTTTTTATATTTTATAATTCTTCCAGTCCAGCATCTCAGTTACCTAGGTCCACAGATGTGGATCACCTTGTCTAGCTAAAACCAAACTTAGGCCTTCCATGTGACCACAGCCACGGGACAGTTGCTATCTTCTGCTTGTACTGCTGCAACTAGGTCTCACCTTTATCTTTTAAATCCTAAACTCTGTTAGGTAGAAGCACTAGCTTTAAGTAATCTGTTTTAATTTTTTCTTAACCATGCACTTGTCTGTCTCCTTCAGCATTGCCTTAATATTTCATCATAGTTTACATAGACTCTAATATTAATATCTTATCTTCTGTCATTTTTTGCAGTCTATAAGTTGCCTTCTATACTATTCTTATACTGATCCATTTTAAATTTAAATCTGATCTTGTTGTAGTCCTCCTAAGCTTTCAAAGGGATTAAAGTTGCCCTTTTTGTCCATTTGGATTGCTATAAGAAAATATGCAACAGCAGATCTCTCGCTCGGAAATGTATTTTCTCCTAAGTCTCCAAGTTGGAAAGTCCAATATCAAAGTGCTGGCAGGTTTGGTCTGGTGAAGCCTGTTTTTCATAGAGGGCACTGTGTAGATGTTCTTAACATGGCAGAAGGGACAGATGAGTACAAAGGGAATGAACATTGTATCCTCACATGGAGAAAGAGTGAAAAACAGTAAATCCACTTTTTCAGGTCTTTTGTAAGGGCCCTAGTCTCATTCATGAGGGCTTAACTCTTAAACCTTGAGTACCTTCTAAAGGCCCCACCTCTTAATACAATTACTTTGGTGATTGAATCTTAACAGATGTGGCTGGTAGTGTTCTTGTCTTTTCTTCCCAACTGAAAGATAATCTTGTCGGGTATAGTGTTCTTGGCTGAAAATGCTTCTCTCTTAACACTTTGAATATATTTTCCCATTCTTTCCTCGCTCGCATTGTTTCCGATGAGAGATCTGCTGTTAGCCTGATGGGATGTCCTTTGTAGGTAACTTGATGTTTTTTTTCTCTTTCCAATCTTGTCTTTGTCTTTAGTTTTTGTCAACCTGGCTATAATGTGTCTTGGAGAAGATCTTCTTGGGTTGATAGTATTTGGGGTCCTTTGTATTTCTTGGGACTGGATCTTTGAATGCCTCTCTAGGTTTGGAAAGTTTTCTTGCAGGATTTCATGGAATAGATTATCAATGCCCTTATGGGTCTCTTCACCTTCTGGAATGCCAATTATCTGGATGTTTGGAAGTTTGATGGTATCTAGTATTTCTCACATATTATTCTCAAATTTTTGGGCCATTTTCTTAGTCTTCGTGGTGGATTTTTCTAGGCCAGCCATTTTCTCTTCTAAATCTGAGATTCTATTTTCTGAATGATCTAGTCTGCTTTTAATACTTTCAAGGGAGATTTTGACTTCCTGTATTATAGACTTCATCTCTAGCAGTTCCGTTTGAGTCTTTTGTAAAGTGTGTAATTCCTCTTTTAGATCTTGCAAGAATTTCCTCATCTCCTGGAACTCGTCAACTTCTTTCTCCTTTCTCTTTAGCAGTTCATTATCTCTCTTCTCTTCCATCTCTGTTAGCTTCGACATTATGAATGCTCTAAATTCCTTATCAGACATTTCCATGATTTTCACCGAACTGCTTGTGGATGAAGAAGAGTTACTCTTTTCCCTTGGAGGAGAGGTATTTTCTTGTTTTCCCATATTTCTTGTGATCCAGTGGTGATTTCTTGTCATCTGATGGATGGTGTATTTCTTTCAAATTCTTGAAGTTCAGTCTGAATGTTCAGGAGCAAGCAGGCAGAGGTGATCTAGACTCTCTTTGCCATTCTGTTGTGATCGCTGGTGCAGCAGATTCAGTAGATATTGAGGAATATTTTAACCGGCTAGCTCATTTGCTAGAGGCTAAATTATCAGTAGAAATCTTCATTTCTCCTGTGCCCTGAAATACCTAGTTCACAGGACCCATGTGGAACCTCTATTTATTTTTAATTTGACCAGAGAGGGACAGAGAGAGAAAGAGAGAAAGTAAGAAAGCAAGCCATCAGGTCCAGGACTCAAACCGTGGTTTGTCACGTGGAAGTCCAGTGCCCTTAACTACTATGACACCTGCCAGCCCCTCCATTGGTATTTTAATAATTATTAGCATCATTTACTAACAATAAATTATTCATTGTTTATTCAGTAATTATTTGCTGATATTTACTAGAACAGTTGGTTGTGCTATCTATTTCCTAGGACATATTCGGACCAAGTCCATTATTATCAATGATGATGGGATCAAAACAGCCCAATTTAAACTTTTTCTAAACCCATATTAAGGCATATCTAAATACCGTGTTTATTAAATATTTAACCTTAAGAATGCACTTACTACGATCAGTGTAGATTCTTTTTCATTTATTCCTCCACTGTGGTTAAAAACATTTTTTCCATTTCAGCCAAAAGACAAAAGCTAACTTATTTGAAAAACCTTGGAACAGTTTGGAACAACAAAATAATTCACAGTCATTTGATGTTAAAAATAAAAGTCTCAATTTTGTTCTTATTGCTGATCATTTCCTGTGTGTCTTGATTTAGTGGTTATCATAAAATTTTAAAGTGAGTTAATTGTTCTATGTCATACAGTGTGGGAGATATTTTAGCTTTAAAGAAATCTCTTTTAAAGAAAAAAGAAGCCTTAGGACCAGCGGATGGCATAATGATTGTGTCACTGGGCTCCCATGTAATTGACCGCTGTTCCAGTCCCAGACCTTTCAGCTTAAACTCATGCCAGGCCCACATGTGTGCATGCCCAAAGTCCTGAGAGGAGAATGGAGAAGAAGGGATTGCAGTGTGGCCATCCTCCTTAGAGGGTATTTCCTATTTTCTGTCTCTATGTCTCTCTCTGTCTCTCTGGCAAGCACAGATGCCCTATAGCAGAGATCTCTCTCAACAAAAAAAAAAAAGAGAGAGAGAGAGAGGGAAGAAGCCTCAGACTGTTATTAAAATAAGTCAAATTGGAAAGTTTGCATTTTTCCTAGTGTCTTGATGTTCTGTTGGTTGCCAGGTGCTAGAACATCTGTTGGAGAAGTTGTTGATGTCACACAGCAGCAGGGGAAGAACACTTGATTTCCCGTAATAGATTTTAATTTTTATGTTGTGGATATCTGCCTTAGTACTTTTGCAAGAGGACTTAGTGGAGTTTTATAGATATTTTTAAAATGTAGACAGTCATGCCCACATTTTCATGCACTCTGTTTGCCAGAGGTTGAATTGTCAGGGTAATAGGAGGCTAATAGGGGGCGACCTTGTATTCTCAGGGCCTGAAGGGAACTAATCAGAGACCAAACAATTAGTGGTTACTTGTGCATGTCAGAAGCTCTAGGAAACATATAGTCAATTATTAAATGAGTTTTGCCCCAGGTGAATGTACTTCAGTGTAGGCAATACAAAATCACAATCGAGCTGATCAAATGCCTTTTTTAATTTTTTTTTTTTTTTTTTTTTTCATTTTGCTGAGGAGTAAAATAGAGACTTAGAGAACTGTATTTGCAAGCTAAATCAGATGATCATCAGCTTGGCATGAATACATTACTTCCTTTTTTGTAGGGAGAAACTTATCAACCTGGAATAGATTAATTTCTAAAGGTTTGTCAGGGGTTTTAAGTAAAACTCATTACATTTTCTTATGTCACTTTTACATTGTTTTTAATTTTAAAAAGCATAAACAGTAAGACTGGGGCCTGCTATTGGGCAGCAAGCCACTGGCATTCATTCTCTTCTCTTTTGTTTCCTACACGCTTGTCTGTCCTGATAATAAGCATCATTTTAATGAATTGCTGACTACTTTATTGACTGACCTCAGAACTTGGTCAATTCTTACTAGATTGAAATCATTCATTTAGGAAGTGTGTATTGCAGTTCAGTCCAAATCAGATTCAAAACATTAATAGGGACAGTAATAACATCCCTGCCCTCATTAGAATCTATCAAGTCTGAATTGCTTAATAAGGCTTCATTAGTAAAAACTACAAGAAAATAGCACTAAAATCCTGAGGAAATGATAAACTATACAAGGATATTTCAGTAATAGCCATACTTGTACTTGATGAAGCAAAGAAAATCCAGCTCTCAACCTTAGATGGTGCTGTTTCTGGGTTAGCACTGCAGAATGTCATGCCACAGAAAGAAACCAAAGAGATTTTTTGATTAATAGAGCAATGTGAATTTACTTCTGACTTCCTTAACTAGGCTAAATATTAATGAAATTAGAACATTTAGGGATGAGATCGTAATAATGTTGTTTTCTTAGCTATACTTAATGCCACAAATGTGCTGTTTGAGCTATGGGAATTTTTTTTTTTCCACTGTGCTAGGCACTCCTGAGAGAGAGAGGAAGAGAGACAATAACCATGGAAGATGGCCAAGCTGCCATCCCTTCTCCTCCATTTCTTTCTGCTTTTGAAAGTTTGGATGTGCACACACATGTGACTGGCATGTTTTCCAATCCACTAGGTCTCAAACAGTGAGTTTGGACATGTGAGATATGAGAATTTTTTTTTTTTTTAAATAAGGAAGAATCTCCTGGCTGGTAACAAAACACTGATAGTAGGTGAAACTAACTTGGAGAAAAGGATCAGATGCTCAAAAGGTGGATTTTAAACTAACCCTTCAAGGGAAATGTCACAGAAAGCCATTTACTATTTTTTTCCTAAGAACCATAAAAAAGAACATGATTATATGGCGAATATTTTAACTTTTACCTCTGAAATTCATGTCATGTTAGGGGTGTTATCAATGCATCAAAAACAAAAATCAGTATATCCAAGAATTTATTTCACATAATGAAAAATATAGGGATGCTTTAGAAATAAGATATAGAAGTTTAAAAAAAACAATTTAGAAATCTAAATTATGTCACCGGAGATGCCTTTTCATCATCTTGAAGACAATTTTAATCAATAACCAAAACAAAACAAAAACTGTGATGTTACAGCCAAACCTTAGTCACTTACAATTTAAAAATCCAATTTCCAACATTATAGGCTTTATATAATTTTTAATAAAATGCTGCTGCATTTCTATCCATAATCACCATGCCCAAATATAAAAAATATCAAAGAATGGTTATTATAAATAAACTGTTCAGATTAATCCTGGAGCATTTTACTTCTAGTTGAAATAATTGGTATTTTGATGATATTATTTGTATGTTTTTTTATTTTTAATTACAAAAACTATATATTAATAATAGAAATTTTAAAAAATAATTAAAGAATAAAATTTCAACCAATAACCTTTTTTTTTATATGAACATAGCTAGATGTGGAATTCAAGATATTAACAGCTAGTGAATTAGGCCAGCCTGTGGTGTAGTGATTAAGATGGCTGGATTCCACATGGCTCACAGCACAGTCCAAGCTACTAACTCAGTGACTTGAAAAACATGTCAGGCGCATGTGCCTGTATGCTCCAAATTCTAAAAGTAGAAATGAAAGAAAAAGAATTGCAGTGTGGCCATCCCTCTATGGGGTGTCCTTTCTTATTTTTCCTCCCTCTGTCTCTCTCTAGTAGCACTAGTGCCCTCAACCAAATTTAAAAAATAAAGAAGTAATATCATTGTTTTTTATTTTAATTTTTTTTGAAATATATCAATTATATTAGGGTTTTTATTTTCATTTATTTTTAAGATTTTGTCATAGGACATGTGTGCTTGCTGGAAAGAGAGAGAAAGAGCCAGAGAGAGAGAAAGTAAGAAATCATCCCCAGGGGGAATAGCCACACTGCAGTCTGTTCTCCTCCATTCTCCTTCTGGGATTTGGGGTATGTATGTACATATGGCCGGTGTGATTTTCAAGCTGCCAGAGACGAAACTTCACCATGGTTGACCATGTAGAAGCCCAGTACCATAGCTACCACACCACCTGCTGATCCCTACATTTTAAGAGTAAGAAATGTTTCCTTCCATTCTAAACACTTTGTCAGCAGGCAGACGTGCTCACTGGAGAGTAAGAGATAGAAATAAAGTGAGAGAATATGAAAAAGCACCATTTATGGGGAATGGTTATGTTGTAATCCCTTCTCTTCCTTTTCTCCCCCCATCAGAGTTTGGGCATACGCACACTTGTCACATATGCATTTGCATGCCCAAACCCTCAGGCCTCTGAGTCTGGGATTCAAGGTACTCAGTCAGCCATATTAGGATAAAGCTACGTTAACCACCATGCCATGCATGACCCTCTCACTGAAATATTTAAAATTATAACTTAATTATATAACAAAGATTTTGTCATTGTCCAGTGAGAATTCTGACTTTTGCCCTTACCTTCGGGAGACGTTTTACATGATAGGCATGTCTCGTTTACATGAGGGCTTTCAGTCTTCCTGGACAACCTTAGCAATATGATTTTGGTTGGGAACACTGAATCATGTGGTATAAATCAGTCTGGACACTGAAATCCAAAATGGGCAATCGATCAATCAGTCATGCCTGTGTAGAACACTCATGAACATTCCGGACACGGAATTTTTGGGCAAGTTTCTCTAGTTGGCAATAATTTACATATATTGGTACACTTGAATGCTATGAGAATAACTGTCTTTACTCTAGGTGGGCAGGCCACTGGAAGGTTCACATCTGGAAAATTCCTGGCCTCTGCTGTATGAATCTCTTATTTCATCTGATCTTAATCTCTATTTTTTCTTTACAATAAACCATAACAGTGATTATAACTACTTTCACTGTGTTGTGTGAATTTTTCTGGTGAATTATCAAAAATTAAGACAAGGAGCCAAATAGAGACTTGGGGGATAATGTAAGGCTCTGCAATGCTAGACCCAGCCACAGGAGAAGGTTCCAGATTCACTTCCTGAGACCTCACTATACACACTAATTGACTGAATGCACATACCTATGACCCTGACTGACTGAAGATGAACGTGTACTGTGGAATAAAGACCTTGTTAGGGGTGCCTTTATGCCTCTCTTTCTTATGAAAGACTTAAATAAACTTAAAAACGAAACAATACCTTGAGGGCAGTTTTGAGAACCCCTTGAACTGGTAGCTTTTGTCAGAAGTGAGGGCAATCCTGGGGACTCTGACCTGTAACTTCGTAGTTGGCCTAAACACCTCATAATTTCTAAATATGCAACTTGCCTTAAAAATGACATATATTGTAATGTAAATCATCCATGAGGTTAGTCTGATAATTTCTAAATTTTTGTTATGTTTTGTCAATTGGTTGTGTGATACATTTGGACACAGCTATCCCAATAATACCTCACTGAAGCTCTGCTTTGGTAAATGGAATTGTACTAATCTCCATTAAGTTGATGGACTAATAGCTATTGCATGGCTTTAACTTATAAAATGTAGAATTCTCTTAATAACAACCATATTATTTATCATAATCTGTCCTTTCTCGGTTCCAATAGAACTAACACTAATTGCATTAAAATTTCTCTAACCCTCACAATATTGTCTGCAACTTTACAAGTTCTACATCTCTATTGTTGGCACTACCATATTCTATCACAAATGGTTATGGGACTGCTTAAGATATGAATCATGATACTTGTGGTAAAAGGCCCAACGTTATGTGCTATCTCAACACCTGCTGAGACCCAGAGGACCTATAATGGCCTAACACAGCTCTCCATTCTGCTGTCAGTTGTTAAGTCCTCTTAAGAGCACAGTTCTCATTCATCCCTGAGTAGTGGTTCTAGGCCTCAGCCAGCCTGCAGAATTATTCATACAATTCAATGGCATCCTCATGCATGATTCAGGAGGCATCTCACTCATAATATTACAAAGCTTGTCTCCAGAGCTCTGGTTTTCCACTCTGTTTCTGATTGCAGTACCTGCAAGTACATGTTGCTACTAAATTCTTCACAATCTTCTCTGTGCAGTATTCATTCTTGCATATTTTGACATCCATATAATACTTGGGTGAGAGTCCCTACCTTGACAATGGGATGAATAGTAGGTGATTGAAATACTACTGCTCTCAGTTTCTCATCAGCACTATGAGGATGATGGGAGTAATAGTGGTATTAACAGGGTTAAGTGTATGTTCAGAATTGTGTGAAACATGGGTTGAATTTCTTTATCTCTCATTTTTAACAATTATGTCATGTTCTACTATCAAGATGTATGGGCATTCTATCGATTTTAATAAGAAGTCCTATTAAATTACTATAAAATTCAACAGTTAGAGTAAAAAGAGATACTCATACCCTGAGTATTTTCCAACCCCCAGCGGTCCCAAATCACTCATTGCTGCTTAGCATTCTTTTTCTGTTGTACGTAACCTTTCCTTGCAGGAGCCCCCTGTACCTAGCTAATGCTCAATTCCTCCTTAGTAGGATTATGGTTTCATTCCCAGTCTCCATGCCACTGTTGAGGTGAGTTCTGTGATGGTGGCAGTTTGCATTAATGGTAATAAGAGAATGACTGAATGAAAGCTGTCTAGTGGAATGTGGCCATAGTCTGTGAGTATACAAAAGGAGACAGAATTTGCTCTGAGGTGCTATGACTACGGTCATGGAGGATACCTCATTCTCTTGTATCTGTGCCAACTCTTACCCTGAAGGTTAATAAAAACAGGCGTTTAAGAACCACTGTGAGCAGTCAGATTCACAGGCATGGGACAGAATGGGGAAGAACTCATGGTGGCTCTTGAAAGATGGGACAAAGAAGTGTGGTATTATCTGTTGAAGATATTTCGTAGTTTTATCAACAGTACTAGGGAGAAATGTTCACCTCTTTAAATATCCATTTTGTAAGATAAATAATAATGTGATGGAATGTATGGAAGAAAATGAAATGAAAAAAACAATAAAAGGAAAAAAATTTATTAAAAAAAAAAAGAAAGATGGAACTCTTAAGGCTGGTTAACAAAAATGCCCCCAATAAAAAACAAAAAAAGAAACAGTAGACAAAACTGGAAAAGGCTCCACAGAACCCTCTGGTTAGAGATTCTGTGCAAATATCCATGCTAGCTGGGGGCAATGTATAAAGCGAGAGATACTCTCAGCATTTGAGAATTTGGCAAAATTGTATATGAGATTTTTTATTATCTTCACAACCAGTATGACCATCTAAGTGTGCCAGGACATGACATACACATCAATGCTGGTCATAATCGCATGTCAACTTACTAATATTTTACCGATCCAAATGTATGGGCAATTTTGCCCTGTGATTAAACAACCAGTTTTAAAAGTACACTAATGTGGAACAGAGAGGCTTTACTAGTATAGGGAAATCCTACAGGACTCTAACAAAGTACATTTGCTAATAAAACCATTGCTAAAATTTTGTTTCCAAAAGGACCTCCAGGGTCAAGCTAGGTCAGCATTTGGGGTGGATTGCTGCCAGGAAACGCAGCTGCTACTGAAACATTTTTTTTCCGCAGAAGGAAGATCATCCTCTGAGTCATCTCAAATTAAATCTCCATCGCATTCCTGAGTAGTGTTTTATATAGAGACCTATAATCAAAGATGCAATCATTAGGAACTTTGGACATAATCTCAGGATAACAATGCAACCTCTCAAATGCTCAAGGCCAAGAGTAAGTATCGCCAATCGGTGGTTAAGAAAATGATAAATTCCAGAGGCTCCACCGCAGATGGGCCAATTATCCCATCGAGGGGTATCAACTACTGTCAGTTCTCCTCCTTCCTGTCGGTGATAATGTGCACAGCGTCGACTCTGGCTCTGTTTTTCCCGCTGCCTTAGCACTTCTGGATAATGTTGCTATGGACAAGTGACCAATGAGTTAAATGAATGTGGACTCTTCAGAAGGAATGGTGCACAATTTGTAATATGTTGAATTTAGTCTACTGACCTAGGAGAAGCGAGAAGAGAAAATTGAATAAGTTAGGACTGTGATCATTGTGGAAACCAATGCTAAGTAAATAAATAAACAAAGGAAACCTGGAGGGATCCCAATTAAAATAAAATAGCAGAAGGATTTCTCCTGTACCAACTGCTGGTAATAAAGAGCTGGGAAAGCCCATTGCAAAAGTTGTAAGCAGGCATCCTTGACCTCGTAGTATTAAAATAAATGTGTAGGGAGTAAGAAGCACATAAATTTTACAGGCTAGCCATAACATAGCTCTAATGGTTTACTGAGACTAGTAGAAAATACAGATACGTTGCCATTTTATTTGTGAGAAATTCTGACCTACGCCTGAAGGAACTTGCTTGCTAACAAAATAAAATACATTTATCGTTATCTAAAGAAATAAAGTTTGTGTCTTTTAAACTAAGCAGCACCTAGGGCATTATCATGTAGGACAGTGAGACCTTTAGTTTTAACTCTTTGTTAACTAGGCACAGCCCCAGGTTTTACCATATTTGATTTTTAATTGAGAAGCTCAATGCTAAAAGATATGTGGAGTAAAATAATAATAATAATGATGATGATAATAATAATAGCAAATTTCAAACACATTTTGCACTAATTGAGTATTTTGTGTCTAAACTCTAACTTAAATTTCAAATATATGGAAAAACTAAATGGAAAATGAAAATACTGAAGGCCAATATAGTTCTTGCAAAACCATCATATATCTGGAATTGTTAACACTTTTCCTTAAAGAGAGAAAAAGATTCATTGACACATGTTTTCATGGGCCAGCTCTGTGGCTCAGTGGTAATGTGCTGCTCTATTAAAGCCAGATCCCACAGAGTGATTGCAGTTCAAATCCCTGGCCCTCAGTCTGAAACACACCAGGTACCTGTGAGTCACTAAGATCCTGCAGACTGGAAGACTGGAGGAAGGGGTTATGGCATGAGCAGTTCCTACCCAGCAGTGGGTGCTTATCTCTCTCTCTCTCTCTCTCTCTCTCTCTCTCTCTCTTTCTCTCTCTCTCTCTCTCTCTCTGTCTCTGTCTCTCCTATGGGTATCCATCTGGTCTATCATGAATTAAAAAAATACATCAGTACACAAATACATATGTTATCAAAGTTCACTGAGATAATAGATACAGAACTTAAAATTCAAACATGGTGTATATGATGCTAAACCTTGTATTTTCCCCCCACTAAACTCTGCTGTATGTCAAACACTTTATTACGTGAACCTAGTCACTAGGAATCAGTATATTCTCCTCAGTGACTAACAGATAAAGAGAACTATGGTAGGCCTGAGGGGAAATGGCAAAGGAAGCTTTAGATAGTTATAGCAGGATAATTTATTAACACTACTGTCTCTCTTCTGTTTTTATTAATAGTTGATGAAATTTCTAGATTTTCTGTGGTTTGATTGCAATCAATTTTAAATTATGTGTGCACTGCAACCAAACACAATCATATTTCTAAGCCCTATTGCTCTTAAAATTGTAAGAATATTTTCTTTTTTAGAATAATTTTTTCTTTTATTGTAGAAATATTTTTGCTATAGGAAGTGTGCACTTACTGGAGAGAGAGAAACACAGAGACACAGAGAGACCAAAAATAAGAAATCACCCCCAGGAGGATGGCCACACCACAATCCCTTCTCCCCCATTCTCCTCTTGAGACTTTTGGTCATGCATGCATGCATACATGCCCAGTATGAATTTTAATCCTTTGGGTTTGGCACTCAAACCATGGTTGACCACATGGGAGTTCAGTAACATAACCATTACATCATCTTCTGGCCCCTAGAATACTGTTTTAACATAATAGTCCATTAAAATTTACCTCTCTCTCTCTCTGGTGAGCTCATGCCTCTTCTGACAATATATTTTTTAAATTCAACTTTTATTGAAAATAAATAAATATATATATATATATATATGTATGTATGTTTCAAAGTGTCCAGTGACACTGGTACACATTTGTTGATGAGCTTAACTCCTTAAGAACAACCACATCACCTTTGTATGTGCGTGTTTGTGATTTTTTTCTTTTATTTCTTTCATTGTTTTTTTTTTTTTTAATTTTTTTTTTTTTTTATTTGACCAGAAAGGGC
>NW_006159901.1:2878551-2966414 GCF_000334495.1 Tupaia belangeri chinensis | reverse complement strand
AGAGTGAGAAAGCAAGCCACCAGGTCCAGGACTCGAACCGTGGTTGGCCATGTGGGAGTCCACCGCCCTTAGCCACCACGCTACCTGCTGGCCCCATCATTGGTTTTGGTTTTTAATTGACACATAATGATCACACATTTTGTGGGGTACAGTGCAATGTTTCAATACCTCAATACATCTTGTAAGACTCAAATGAGGGGGCTTAACCTATCTATCACTTCACACATTTATCATTTATTTATGAGAGAAACATTGAAAATTCTCATTCCTTCGTTTAGCTACTTTGAAATACAAAATATTGGGACCAGTAGTTGGTGTAATGGTTCTGTTGCTGGACCCCCATATAATCGACCACGGTTCGAGTCCCGAACCTGGTGGCTTAAACTTACGTTGGGCGAGTACGTGTGTCCAAGATCCCGAGAGGAAAATGGAGGAAAAGGGATTGTGGCATGGCCATCCTCCCTAGGGGATGATTTCTTGCTTTCTGTCTCTCTGTCCCTCTGTGTCTTTTTGGCACACACACGTGCCCTATAGCAAAAACTTGAAAAAAAAAAACAAATACAAAATATCATTAACCATAGTCACTCAACTGTGCAATAGAATAGCAGAAATTATTTCTACTTTCTAACTTTAATTCCGTGCCTGGGTCCAGCCTCGGCGGGGGTGGGTTGACTCATCAGAGGTGGCGCAGGTGAGCAGAAGACAAAGGTTTCGGTGCCTTTTCATGCACGTCCTTAGTCGGACACCCCTCAGAGATCGCTCTCTGAAGAGTGACCACTGCTAGGAGTCATCATGCGTTTTTATTGAAAATGTGATACATGCAAGTAAATGGAAGAGGGGCTACGTGTTTCAATTATCAGCTCATAAAATTTTAACAATAGGGAACATAGATTTTATTCAGGGTTGGATTAAGGGTGGGTGAGTCTAGTGCAGTTCCACAATTGTTCGTTAGATGTTGGTGGGTCTTCATGGAATGTAGTTTCAGGAAAGTGGCTCCAGCAAGCAGAGATGATTATCAGCTGATGCGGCATAGCAGCCATCTTGGGATGAACAGGGATGGGGCTGAGCAAAGAAAATCTCAAGTATAGATATTAGTTCTTATGGATCTTAATAAAGAATGGAACTTATATAATTATATAGAGATCTATAACTTAATTCAAGGAACCCTAATATATCTTAAAGGGGTAAAACTTACTGTTTACTAGGTAAAAGCGAGGACAGCCTTTTCAACTGGCAATAAAGTGACTAACAAGTTAATGAAGAACTTCAAGGTGAGTTTGTGGCATTCTATTGTGCCTGTGGCGCCACTATTATGTATCTTGTTAGAACATTAGCCATAGTGGGGCGGGAGTGACCTGGGCCCGTTTCGGCCTCAAAGATTATTCTTAAGCTCATGTTAAATGTATCTTGAAGGGCCTTCCAAAGGTCAAGAATATTTCTGCCTAGATGTGACTTCATCTCACTCTCTTTTGTGACTGTCTGGAGTAAAGCATTGTAATTAACAGGAGGTGGTCAGATCAAAGGGGAGTGGTCGGGGGACTTCCTGGAAAATTTTATCATATACTCAGGATGTATAAGAGAGCTGTGTAATTCTTTATAGTATATCAGGGAGTCAGAAGGGGGTCGCTTCCCAGCAAGGCTACCACAGTTTTCTGGAGCAAATAGCAAGCAGCCTTGCTAACATGCTAATTTGACCTAAGTCTTATTTCTAGGTGATGGTGGTGGGGGGTCGGAGGGGATACACAGCAGCGGCCTTCCCAACGTGCTGTCCCGACCTAAGAGGTAGAGGTCAAAAGCTCAAGACAGATCCTGGGGCCCTACCGGGTTGGACTCCTCCAATTCTGTACCTGTTAACCAATCTCTCCCTATCAACCCACTCTCTTTAACCTCTGACAACCACTAACCTACCCTCCTACTATGAAATCAACTTCTTTGGATTTCACCTATGAGAGAGATCATGTAGAATTTGTCCTTCTGCACTTGGATTATGTCATTTAACATAATGTTCTTCAAGCTCATTCACGCTGCAGAAGTGACAGGATTTTATTTATTTATTTATTTATTTTTGTGAATAGAATCACATTGTGTATGTACAGCATATTTTATTTATCCATTTATTTATTGGTGTATACTTAAGTTGATTCTCTATCTTGACTATTGTGAATTCAGTAGTGCTGAAATAAAATGGAGTGAAGATAGCACCTCGAAATATTGATTTGACTTCTTTAGGATATTTACCCTGTAGTAGGATTGCTGGATTATATGTTAGTCTATTTTTTATTTTTTTTGAGAAACTACTTTACTATTTCCTGTAGTAGCTGTACTAATTTACATTCTCACTAAAGTATGTAAAAGGTTCTCTTTATCCACTATTTTTACAGCATTTGTTATTTTTTTTTTATTTTTGGTCTTTCTTTATAATGACTTTTCCATTTGGCAAAGCGCAGGGACTTATTGTGGTTTTAATTTACATTTCCTTGATTAGTGACATTGAATATTTTTTAAACATGAATGTTGACTATTTGTATTTCTTCTATTTCTTCTTTTGAAAATGTCTATCGAGGTCTTTTGCCTGCTGTTTATTTTAATCATATATATATATATGAAATGCTTGAGTTTCTTATAGATTCTGAATATTTACCCCTTGTCAGATGCATAGCTTGGACATGTTTTTCTCCTCTTCAGTAGTTGTCTTTTTGCACTGTTAATTGTTTTTTTGTTTGTTTATTTGTTTGTTTGTTTGTTTTTGCTGTACAGAAGCTATTTAGTTTGATGTATTCCCATTTATCTATTTTCCATTTATTGCCTGTGGTTTGAGGTCTAATAAAAAGAAATAATTTCCCAGACTAATGTCATGAAATATTTTCCTTATGCTTTCTTCTAATAGTTTTAGCATTTTTGGTCTAACATTTAAATCTTCAATCCATTTTCAGTTAATGTTCATATATAGTTGGAGATGGTGATCCAGCTTCATTTTTATGTATCTGTATATCTAGTTTTCTCAGAGTTATTTATTAAAAAGACTGTCCTTTCTTCAAAGTGTGTTTTTGGCACCTTTGTCAAAATTATTTGGCCATGTGTGGATTAATTTTAGGTTCTCTATTGTGTTCCATTAGTCTGTCTATTTGGGGGAACAGCAGATGGCGTAGTGGTTATGTTCCTGGACTCCCACATGGCTGACCATAGTTAAAGTTGGACCCAGTGGTTTGGAACTCATGCTGGGCACATGTGCATGCATGCCCAAAATCCTGAGAAGACAATAGAGGAGAAGGGACTATAGTGTGGCCATCTCCCTGGGAATTATCTCTCACTTTCTGTCTCTCTCCATCTCCCTGGCCAGCACACATGCCCTATGGCAAAAATATAAAAAATAAATAAATAAATAAATAAATAGGGACCAGCAGATGGCATAATGTTCTATTTTTATGCCAGTATCATGCTGTTTTAGTTACTATAGCTTTGTATTATATTTTAAAGTCAGATAATGTGATGTTTCTCACCTTTCTTCTTTTTTTTTAAAATTTTTTTTTTAATTTTTAACTTTTTCTTTTTGGAGAGGTTTTCACTATAGGGCGCGTGCACTCACCAGAGACAGAAAGAGACATAGAGACAGAAAGCGAGAAATCGCCTCCCAGGAGGGATGGCCACACCACAATCCCTTCTCCTTCTTTCTCCTCTCAGGATCTTGGGCACGCACGCACACACGCTCGGCGTGAGTTTTAACCCACCGGGTCCGGGATGCGAACTGCTGTTGACCATATGCAAGTCCAGTGACATAGCCATTATGCTAACAGCTGGTTCCCCACCTTTGTTCTTTTTGATCAATGGCTATTCAGGGCCTTTTATGGTTCCATATGACTCTTATGATTTTTCTTTAAATTTCTGTGAATAATGTCATTGGCGCTTTGGTAGAGATTGTATTGAATCTATAGCTTGTTTCAGGTGGCATGAACATTTTAACAGTACATTCTTCCAATATGAACATAAAATACCTTTTCATTTATTTTGTGTCTTCTTCAATTTCTTTCATCAAAGTTTGAGAGAAAAAATTTACATAATTTTTTTAAAGAAAAGGTCATGTTTCTTGGAATTAGGTATGAACTCATCCTCTGCAGGTACATAGGTTAAAGTACAATCCTTAGCTTCAATATTCTTCAACATCCTTATTACATTGAAGAGATTCAGAATTTTTTCAGCAGATCCCTCTCTTTTGATTTCCATATGAAGTTAAATAAATATTGTCTCCAGTGTAGATGGTAAATATCAACAAACATTTTATTTAAGTTTCATGTTTACTGTTAGCTTTTTAAGAAACTTCAATTCAGGAAGTAGCAGATGGAGTAATGGTTACATCACTGAACTCTCACATGGCTGACTACAGTTTGAATCCCGGACCTTGAGGTTTGAAACACACACCAGCACGTGTGCATGTCTTTCCAAAATCTCAAGAGAAGACTGGAGGAGAAGGGATTGTGGGGTAGCTATATCCTGTGGGGGGTGATTTCTTGCTTTCTGTCTCTCTGTCTATTTCTCTTTGGTGAGTGCATGTGCCCTATAAAAAAATTCTCTCTTTCAAAAAAAAAAAAAAAGAAGAAACGAATTTAATTTATAATTTTTCACTACACGTACTTTTAATTTATAGCTAATTTTTATAATAGTTTTAATTTACATATAATTGTACATCTTTGTGAAGTATACGGTGGTTTCTCAGAACACGTATATATGTAATGATCAAATCAGGGCTCTAAACATACTCACCATCTCCAACATTTATCATTAATTGCGTTGTACACATTCAAAATCTGATATTTTGGTTATCTTGAAATATATTCAACTACCACTCACTTTCTTTGCTGTGCTATCGTACTTTATAGCACAGTTATTTACATTCACTCATATCTGTTAACTATATCATTCCTCTCATTCCTAACCCCTTCTACTTTCCAGCTTCTGCTATCCACCATTATATTCTCTACGTCTATGCAAGCAAATCTTTTAGCTTCCACTGATGAGTGAGAACATGCTATTTTTGTCTTTCACAGATAAGCTAATTCCACTTAGCCCTGACAGGGACAGGTTCATTGCTAATATAATAAACAAATAAAAAGCATTAATAAATAATAATGACTCCAAGAATATTGTTCTCTGTAGCTCAAAGTCATATATAGTTCAGTACTTATTGTCCTTCCCTGTGTCTCTAAATTTAACTTAAATTTTCCATTCACCTCTAACTAGCAGTCTGGGATTGTAGTGCATGGATTACACAAACTCACTGGACAGTACCTGAATAATCAGGGGGGCGGCAGCACCGTCAAACACTTACTCACCACTGGGAGCAGGAGTTAGCCGGCCTAGTCTTCAGAGTCACAGAGTCATGGTATATTTGATTTTACCAGCACGGCCCTTCTTGCTGGCCTTGAAAGGAAATGTTAGTTACGCTGCTTTTGGAAAGCACCAAACTATTACTGCTCTACTTTCTGATGTGAACATCAGAACCTGTCTCCTGTATGTGCATTTTAAGGCTATAAAACAAGAACACAATAGAAACTAAAAGTACAAATGGAGGTCAAGTTTATCCTGGCTTATTTTAATGCAACTTTTAATAAAAATATTTTATTGTCCCAGCCTTTATGATACAATTGATAGTATATCAGACTGCAGTGCTAGAAATCATGTCATAACTTTGGTTTCACCCTGGCCCTGAAAACATGCTGAACTTAGTCCAAGATCCAACAAGCTGGAGAAATGAATGGAGATCACAATGTGACTAAATTCTGTGAAAGATATATTTTTTTTCTCCCTCTATGTCTGCTCTTTTCTCTCTCACAAGTATACATGTACTCTATCAGAAATTTTTAAAAAAATATTGAGATAAAGTCAAGAAAAGTTTAACTAGATTGAATGTCTAAACAGTAGGTGCAAGTCAGACTATTCTGGCAATGTAGATATATCGTCTTCTTAATCTTTACTACTTAATTATAGGGAGACCTATTTTCCTTTCTGAAATAGCTTTGGCTTTATGGAGTTAAGTGCTTAGTTTCTCACTATTTGTGAAGCTCCTATATTATTGGGAAAAATACTGAGCAAAGTCTCTCCTGAAAAAAAGAGAGATGCAAACAAATAACTTACAAGGCTCTAAATAAAATAATATGGCTGCCACAGTAGAGTAATAACTCTTATTCATCATGAGAGTATGAGATGGTATGTAGTTATTGTAATGATGGTATGAGTTTTTATTACTTAGATAATGGCAACAACATAAACGTTGGTTATAACAGCTCCCTGAGAGTTTATTTCAAGGTCTATAATGAAAATAAGTTAGATAATGATTTTTTCCCCATACTTATACATCAAATTTAAAATAAGAAATAAAAAATAGAGGAGCCATGGAGTGTCATAATAAAACATGATACACTGTGAAGTGATCCCACAAGGAAAGGTTCATAGTTCAAGTCCAGAGACCTCCCTGATACTGGACATCAGGGTGCCAATGATCCAAGGTTGCTTGAAGGCTGGAGATCAATTGAAGCATCAAAGACCCTGTTTTGTTTTGTTTTTTCCTGAAACTTTTTTAACTTAATTTACGTTCTTTTCCTAAGCATCGTTACAGTATACAAAATATGATTTCCCATCCAGAATATACTGCATAGTGGCTTAATCATGCATATTATTATCAAAAATTTTTCATTTCTAGTTTTTAGAATTTCTTTACCTCTATTTCTGACATACTGTCTCTCCCTTTCTCTCTCTCTGTCTCTCTGTCTCTTTCATTCATAGAAGAAAGAAACAATAAAAGGAAATAATTGAAAATGACTAACACTCATGCAAATACTATGAATATAAATAAGTAAGGAAAAAGTAATATACCCATAATAATGTATCATATAACAGTGTGGTACACATTTAGCCAATAACGGACCACATACATGATGGTGGTCCCATGAAGTTATAAAAAGCTCTGTCAGGGAACCAGCAGTTAGCTTAATGGCTATGTCGCTGGACTCCCACGTAGTCGACCGTGGTTTGCGTCCCAGACCCGGTAGCTTAAAACTCACGCCGGGCACATGTGCGTGTGTGCCCAAGATCCCAAGAGGAGAATGGAAGAGAAGGGATTGCGGCGTGACCATACCCCCTGGGGACAGGTGATTTCTCACTTTCTGTCTCTATGTCTCTCTCTGTCTGTCTGGTGAGAGCAAGCACCGTATAGCAAAACCTCTCCAAAAAAAGCTCTGTCATACAGCCTGCATACATAGAAGGCTATGCCATCTAGACTTGGGTAAATATAAGCCATGATGTTCACACAACAAATTCACCTTTTTAAGAACAAATCTCTGTTGTTAAGCAATGCACTACTATACTTACACTTTGGTCAAAATAGTCCCAAATAACTTGATAGTATCCCATTTACACTTCACTTATGGTGGTATGGGGACCAGCAAATGGGGTAATGGTTACATCGCTGGACTCTCACGTAGTCGACCACAGTTTGAGTCCCAGACCCAGCGGATTAAACCTCATGCCAAGCACGTGTACATGTGTGTGCGAAATTCCAAGAAGAGAATGTAGGAGCAGGAGTTGCAGCATAGCCATCTCCCACGAAGGGTGATTTATCACTTCTCGTCTCTCTGTCTCTCTCTCTCTTTCTAGTGAGTGCATGCACCCTATAGCAAACATCTCTCAAAAAAAAAAAACTTATGTAGGTATGTAATTAATATATAAATCTTATTTCAGGAAGACTAATCCAGGTTTCCAAAAGAAGATGATAAATTGGGGCAAAATGAAGATAAAGGTAGAAAATAATAAAGTCAAAAGTGACATCAGAACTCAGAATTCGTAAGTTTTTAAAGATTATTAGGTAGGTTTAATAAATTAAGTTCATAAGTATCCCCACATTTGATCATTTGATATAAAGAGAACAGTCATAAATACTTGTGGTTTTGCATTATTCACAAACTAATGAGAAGCAAGATTCTCAAGAGAAATATGTATCTTTCCAATATTGGTATTAGTGAAAAAAGATTCTTAGAAAGCTGCAGAGCATTTACTAAGATTGAATATCTTCTCTTTGTTTCCCAGTAAGTACCTTAGGCCTACCGTAAGTGCAAAAAAGTTCAAAATTACTGAAGTCAGGCATTAGAGCCAAACTGATGGTGTTTACTCTGTCCACAAGGTATTACTGTGTTTATTCCTAGAGAATAAGCTAAGTAAGCGATGTTTACCAGGAGTGAGATGTATCATTTATCCAGTTTTATTTCTTAAGCTAAAATCCAGCACTATGGGACCTATTGCTTAAGTAAACATATGAAGACTTTCTGAGACAGATAACATATGACTGTAAAAATTGATGCACTGGGAGCCATTGTTTATTACTGAAACCGTCCAGGGAGGACCTGGTAGAACTTGTGGCCAAATGATTTTCTAAGAGCATGGATAATTGCAAATTATGGAAAATGCACAAAGGTTCATATAGGTATACATAAAATTAAGAACACATGTATTTATGCATAAATACGAATCTATGAAAATTAATACAGCTATTACTTATAGGTATATACATAAAATATATATAAATTTTGAGATCCTTATGGTATGGCATGAGTTATAGAACTCTTCATATCAGAGTTCACATTTCACACATATCTACCTGTTGTAATGTAGAGTGTGTTTCCTTATAAGAGAATACCAGTGTTAAGAAAAATCATATCCAGCATTTAATCCTGAGTACAAGAAACAAGTACATAAGCACCCTTAGTCAAACACATCTAGTTTATCCCTAGTCAAACACATTCAGTGCACAAATTAGTAAGATATGCTCTCAGAGGGCCAGCCCATGGCCTGGTGGTTAAAGAAACTGGATCCCACACAGCTGCCTGCACTTTGGGAGGCCCGTCTAATCTGACATCTTAGAATACATGCTAGGCACATGTGCATGCATGCCCAAAATCTAGAAAGGAGGAAGAAAGAAATGGAGAAGGGATTGTGGTGCAAACATCTCCTATAGGGAGTGCTTTTCTGCTTTCTCTCTGTCTCTGTCCTCCTTTCTCTCTCCCCAGCGAGTACACATAACCTCTGGTAAAAAAAAATAAAATTTTTTCACAGAAGATGCGATAAATAACCTCTGGTTTAAAAAAATAAAATTTTTTCACAGAAGATGCGTATAAACTAGAATCTGTTAGCCTGGATAGCCGAGTTTTGATCTACCAAAGAAAGGGAAAGCTAATTTAAGAGCTCCTGTAGGCTTCTATTAAATTGGAAAGGGAGTCATTAAGTTTAGTTGAGGAACTCATCGTTAAAACTCCAAGCTTTCAAAATATTACAGTGAACTGACCTTATAAACAGTATACCTTTATTTATCTATGGACAAAATATTTGAAGATATTTGGATTGATTTTTCTGAGGGCTGCAAGTACACCTACACCCTTAGATTTGATTAATTTATTTATTAGTCCTGCTTTTTTAAAAAAGTCAATTTCATCTAGCACATTTTATTCTATTATTAGAATCCTTCAAAATCTCTCAGTTATTCCCTGAATGGAGTTTAAAAGTTCTGGAAAATCACACTGGAGATTCAGGTGTCTTTTGTTACTGTTTAAATACCCACTGACATGACATTCCATCTCTAGAAGCTCTATTTATATTTTATCAAAAGATTTAATTATATATTATCTTTCCAATGCATTTCTATAGCTTTTAACTTTTGGTTTCAAGTTTCCTTTTGGAATTTGGTTTATAATTTTAGCTGCAACTTGTAATCCAGGTGCAGAGAAAAACCCAAGTTACTAAACTGGATCAAAATGAATAAATGTTAAATATGCATACATTTAAAATTCATTTCAATTTTAATCTATGGCTTGTAGAAACCTTATAATAAGTGTGTGCATGTACATATGTATATATACATACATATACTTTAATTGAGTTTTTATAGTGCAAGATGAGTTATATAACACTCTCCACATTAATTTAATCATAAAGAAAAATTAAAATAAGCCCAATATCTCAACAGCTATAGAAGAAAGAGTTTACTAAACCTTTGACAAAAGTCCTGAAACTTTTTCATGACATGGAGCTAAAAAAGAAGAAAGGAGCAAATAAGGAGAAACAGGAGGATTTGTCTTCATTATCTATTCTTGGCTTAGTGGCATAAACAACCAACCAAATATATATTTAGCAGATACAACTTATCTATTATATCTTATGGTTAATATGAATCAGTTCTGGAATTTTTGGATGCTAGAGAACCTACTGAGCATATCTAATTTTCTCTTCTCTCTTCCGTTTTCTCTAACCTGTGGACTCATACTTATAGTCAAACCTAAGTTTATCACTGTAAGTAAGTTATAATATCTAGTAACCCCAATCAAAAGAATCCCTATTTCATCCCAATTCTAAAAGCTAAGTCACTGTTTAAATCGCAACATGTTGATGAGGTGGCCATGCTCCCAGGTGTTGATTTTGAAACCTTCATCAATACAGTAAGACTAAACTTTAATGATTTTCACAGTTTTCTCCAAAAGATATGTTTTACCTTTCTCTCAGATTACTATACAAAAAGGAAATGTAAATATTCAGGAATTTTTGAGGCCAAAAAACCTCCACAGGAGCTGAGGTGTCATGAGACTTGAAGAATCATCTTGATCCCTTCTTAAAGAGGAGGCCCGTGTGGATCAAGTAATAAATTGAGTGCTTTCTTATGTTTGGTTTGTGTGTTGAATAGGTCCATGGTTCAACCCAATGATTGTTTCTTTGGTTCATGAATATTTATCTGGAATTGATATTTCTGAAATATGGAATAGCCCATCTATTAAATTCTTGACCTGCAGGATAAAGTTTACTTGGAAAGAACCAAAAAGAAGGTCCTGAAAATGTCCCCCAACTAAGGTAAGATAGTAAATCGTAAACATTACATAAAAGGAAGGTTGTAGTGATTGATTTCAACCTTGACGATCTCTGAGTTGCAGGGGTGATGTCCCTATCTTATCTCAGCTTAATTCACCTGTGTGACTCCACAAAAAGCAGAGAGATCTTTAGGAATGCTATAGTCTATCAAACTATTGTAAGCACAACTAAGGAAGAGCAGTTTTCAAGCCAAGGTCATAGACTTCTCATTGCAGTCCCTAGTCAATGACTATGCACAACAAAACTAGTGTCTGATCATTTTTGTGCAATTCGACATTTCTCTACCAGTAATCTTTTCTCCACAGTTTTATGTTGTCTGGTCCAGACTTTCTCAGTTCAACACTGTAGTCTGATGCTTTTTATAACCAAGTCTGCTTCTTCTCTAGATTATTTCTCACAAGTGTTAACCCTGATAAATGCCTTGAACTATTAACTTTGTCTCAACATCTGATTCCTGAAGGACCCAACTAATACAGTGATGATAACTATAGTTAGTAGAAACATATCAAATATGTTTCAGTCCATAAGTTCACAGAAACACACACACACACACACGCACACTTCTCTTTAGTATTCCTTAAAAGATACTAATGGAGCAATTAAGTTCTGTAAATGGCAAATCGTGCATAAGAGGGATGCTATCAAACATTTATCTCTTGACTTTCTGATGTTAAATATACATTAGTGTTGCAAAATAGTTCATGAGAGTAAGTCATTTCATTAGATATAGAAATATCCTATTTTTAGAAATGGTCTAGCTACTACATTAAAAATAAATGATAATTAAGACATTACCATTTTAAGCATAAATTTCATTAAATGCATCTAAACTGATCATCAAAGTCTGCTAACAGCACAGAGGTGCAGCTAGGTTGAATTGCCTCCCGATGGGAATATGTAGCACTACATATGAAGGGACCCTATGAAATCAAACCTGCATCTAATAAAGTCTGTAGCTATAACCATTAATTTATAAGAAATAGAGGAGTGATAAAATATGTTAAATGTCACTATGAATGCAATCAACAATACCCAGGCTCTAGTGAATACAGGACACATTACTCCATTTACTCAAGAAATAATTTGCTATGGGAAATAGAGGGATAGAGAGAATTTATGTATTTAAAAAATTATGACAACTACCAACCAATTTCAGTTTTATTAAATGGTTCTTACAATTGCATTATATCTACAACTTTTTCAAAAGAAACTGGAGATTTGAATAGAGGTATAAGGAAAATAAGATTGACCACTAGTTGATTATTATTAATGTAAGATATAAAGTACAAGAAGATTCTTTATCTTAAAATATATGTTTAAAACATGAAATATGTTTTAAATGACATCTTTTGATAATTTAACAATTAAAAGAAAAAGAACATGCAAACTGTTTCTTCCAGGAGAAAATGAATCCTTATGGATTGAACAAGTGACTTTGGTCTTATTAACTATACAAAAAGAAGTAACTCTATAATAATATAAATATTGGTCCAGGGCACATAATAATCCCCTAGTATGTGATTCTCTATTTTTTTGTACATGAATCTCCTAGTCACCCTGTTTTTTGTTAAGTTATGAACATAAAGAACAACCAAAGAGCTGAATCTGCAGAGAATGGAGAAGTTACTTCTATAACATTATTTTCTGTTTTTTTAATTATTTATTTAATTGTATTTATTAGTAGTATTAGTTTTGTTGTTGTTGTTTTGTTTGTTTGTTTGTTTTAATTTTCTACAGGGCATATGTGCTCACCAAAAAGACAGAGTGAGAGAGAAGAAAAGCAGGAAAGCAAGCCACCAGGTCCAGGACTTGAACCGTGTGGGAGTCCAGAGTCTCTACCACACCATCTGCTGGTCCCAACTTCTGTAACATTTTCAATAACTAAGAAGTCCAATATGTTTGGCCCTTCAAATTTCTATGACCTTGGCTTAGCAATAGCCATCTTAAAACCTGGTTATAGCCATTTTTTTTTTTTTTAAATTTTCCACCATCCTTACTACGTTATCAGCCCCTCCCTATTCTGACTCACTTAGCCTTCTCTTACATTTTACCAAATAAGATCAGAGTTGCTGTATTAAAAAGTAACACGAGTTATGTGATAACCAAATACATTCATAATTACCTACCTCAGTATTACTACTACACTGCCTTATATATGAAACTTATCACCACATTTTTTTTTTTTTTTGAGAGGTTTTTGCTATAGGGCACGTGCTCTCGCCAGAAAGACAGAAAGAGACAGAAAGTGAGAAATTACCTCCCAGGGGGGATGGCCACACCACAATCCCTTCTCCTCTTGGGATCTTGGGCACGCATGCACATGTGCCCAGCGTGAGTTTATGCCACTGGGTCTGGAACTTGAACCGCCATTGACTACATGGGAGTTTAGCGACACAACCATTACACTAACCGCTGGTCCCAATCACCACTTTTTTGTTGTTTTTGGAGAGGTTTTTGCTATAGGGCGCGTGCACTTGCCAGACAGACAGAGAGACAGAAAGTGAGAAATCACCCTCCAGGGGGATGGCCACGCCACAATCTATTCTCCTCCATTCTTCTCTCAGGATCTTGGGCACACATGCACACACGCCTGGCGTGTTTTAAGCCATCAGGTCCGGGACGCGAACCGCAGTCGACTATGTGGGAGTCCAACAACATAGCCATTACGCTAATTGCTGGTCCCAATCACCACCGTATAACCCATTCTCACACAGTAGTCAGAGCAATCAGATTACAACACTCTCCTGCTTAACACTTTTCAATATCGTATTATTCATATAGTAATAAAATTGAAAATGTCAGTTTTGTGATTATTGGCTCCCTTACTGTATCTACTCCATCAATTTTGATTATTATGCACTCTTCTCTACCCACACTAGGTTCTTTCAAAAATCCCCAAGAGTTTAAAAACTATCTAAATTGCTCTCCCCATTCTTTATGACTGCATCACTCGTACCTACTCTTCAGTTCAGAAACGGAAAACATATTCAGTTGTGCCCAATCTTATTTAGAATCCACAGTTTAACACGTTGACCCTACCCGGGTATGTGTGACAACATAAGGAATAGAATTTCTTAACTCCAGAATCAGATTCCTTCTTTTTGAATCCTGGCTTCGCTTAGACTAATTGTGTGCTTTATGCAAATTTCTCAATCTGCCTCTAAATCTCACTGTCTATATATGTAAAATGGGGATAATAATAATACCAATTATACAGTGTTATAAAAATGGAATAGAACAGTGTATGCAGAACTTTTGGAACAATGACTAGTAACTCATTAAACATTCAATAAATGTCAGTGAAACAAAAACATTTTGATATATTAATGAGCTTAACTGATCGCTATAATATCTATTCCAGAGAAGTTAGTTGCACATTGTTTCTGTTTTATAAAAAAAACATTTTTTATGCAAGTCTCTTTTTTAAAGATAAGTTAATGGGAATTAATAATTAAATAGAGAAACATAAGATACATGCCATGAAATAAAAGTGCCTTCCAGACATGGTTCTTTTTTTTTTTTTTTCATTTTGTTTTGTTTAGTATAGGGTGCAAGCATTCATCAGAGAGACAGAGAAGTAGAAATCCCCTCCTCCCCTCAATCCCTTCTGCTCCATTCTCCCCAGGATTTTGGGCATGAACGCACACATGCCTGATGTGTTTTAGGTCACCACGTCCAATACTTGAACCTCCATAGGCCATATGGGAGTCCCAGCACTCTAACCACTATGCCACTGCTAGCTCTCAAATATGATTCTACTAGAACAAAATATGTCATGGGTGTGTGTGTGTGTGTGTGTGTGTGTGTGTACATGTGTGTGTGATTATCTAGGGCAAAACTAAGGAAGGAAGGCACATCTGTAAGAAGACAACGATTAGAAATATATATAATTAAGACATTAATAACTGTATGTAGGAAATCCTCCACAATTTTTGAAAATTATGCATACTTCTAAATAAGACATGGCTCATAGGAGAAACTACAAGCAAAAGGAAAATGAGTTGAACTTTTAATACCAAAAATTTACAAAATATATGGGTGTAGCTAAATTAGCACTGAACATAAAAACATATAGCTTTTAAAATGGTTGTTGGAGCTTCCACCATCCCTTTTAATTGTATGTTAGTACAATTAAGGCAGATAGACAAGAAGAGGTGTCTCCTAGATAAGTGACCTTTATGAGAATCTTTTTCTAACAGTGTTTCCACTTGCATCTGGCCATATGTAACTGCTTTTATCTTAGTTTGCAATTTTATCACAAAGGAAGAAAAGGACAATCAATGTTTGGGTAGGCAACCAGTTGTCTCTGCCAAAATCTACTTTAGTGAAAACAAAATATTGCATAATAAAGAATATGCGATCATACTCTGCAATATGGTTTAAAGGAACATATGCAATGCATTTGGAGAGTGGAGGTAATGGGTAAAATGTAAAAGGAAATTCCTAATGTTACAGCCGGTGCTGCCATTGCAAATAGAGATGTCTATGCTGCGTACACCTGGAAACTTATTGTGGAAAAACTGTAAGTGCTTACCTTTAGAGGACTTTTGCTTCTAGCCATAAATGTGTGGCTACAACCAAGCTTTAAAAACAACTAGAGGGACTGGTAGATGGTGTGGTGGTTAAAGGCACTTGACTAACATATGGCAGACTGCAATTTGAGTCCTGGACCCGGCAGATTGCTTTCTCACTTTCTCTCTGTGTCCCACTCTGGTCAAATTAAAATAAGTAAATAAAGTTAAATAAAATAATTCTTTAAGAAAAATAAACAACTAGAAAATTTATGGAAAAGTTTGTTTGCTGAAGTTAGTCAACAGCCAGTGCAGGAGGGGGATCTCTGAAAGAAGAAAACAATGAAGTGAGCCAGGCTATTCCCCTGGCTTAAGGCACCTGAACTGCAGCTCAAAATGAGAACCAAAATAGTGCATGAATCTGAGCTGAGGATAGAGTGTGGACTCTGGAGGCTGGACTGGGATAAAGCAGAGGTGAACTAGGTCAAGATTTCGCTCCTGCCCTCAAGGACTCCATAGCACAGAGGAGGAGAGTGATTGGTCAGTAATCACAATAAAGAACAGTAGACACCATAATAGTGCTATGGATAAAGTTCTTCCTTCAGTTAAGACCTTAGCACAATCTTAGCACCACCTCATGGCAGAATATTTGTAATTAATTCAAAATGACTGATTTCGTGCCACAATATCTGTCCTTTCGATCATTTCCTAAATGCACAGATAAACGTCCAGACTCTCACAACCAAAATGTTGCTAGACATACATTATTAAATATATTTAACAGAATTTTGCTAGAACTCTCTTGTAGATTAAATTGACTCTTTAAGGGGTCAATTAGTTACGTAGTTAGTTAGTTTTACACACCATTTCTTCTGAGGTAGGTTATTTTCTCCAGATATTTGTCTAAGAAAATCTAATTTTCCTTCAATTTTGCCTAAAGTCCTAAGAGACAAGAATCATTCCTATAATTTATTCTAAATTAATTGTATAAGTTATTATGTATTTATTTAATAATACATAACAATCAAGGGGTTTTTTGTTTCAATATTTCATCTAGAAAAAGGCATTTTAAATTATTTCTTTTATTTGTTTATACCAACAGTTTCCCCTTTACAGTGACATATTCCCCCATGCTTACACTATAATTTTTCTATACAAGTGAACAGCTGCACAGAATAATTTGCCTGTGACAGTGTTTTTCCCCAGAAATTACTCTGAGTTTCTTGAAGGAAGATAAAATAATGCATCGATGTTTGCATGTCTGACTCTATCATGGACTTACAGTTTGTCATTAAATGATCAAAGTGTCAAATACTATAAAATTTTAATGAATTAATATTACTACCCACTATCTCCTGTCCCATTTTTAATATATTTGGGTCTTGTTTTATTTGCAACGAATATCTGTTAGTTTACAAATGGTGCCATACACACATTAGTAATTAGAAAAGATTAATTACAGATTAGGAGTAAAATAGGTCACATGTGTGCTAAGTGGAATATTTTTACCTAAATTTTCTGCTGTCAGTTATTTACTTTTGCAAGCCTCTATTTGGCTCAAGTCTTTCAGCTCTCTGCCCTTATTCCTCCATGATCTCATGGTTCCACAGACATCTTCAGTTTTTGCTTATGAGAAACCTCGAGCAAAGGTTACCTGGATAACTACAGGCTTTGCTAAATGCATTTGATTTCTAGCAGTCATTTTTCTGATCATTCCATTTCTCTTAAAAGACTAATCGCTTCCTATCTGATTCGGAGCAAAAGTCAGAAATGCACCATGTCCTTTGTGTTCTCGGTTCCTGCCTTTTTCCTCTCTCTTCTCCCGCTCTCCACTTCCCTCGCTGTGGTCTAGCCCAGTCGGCTCACTATTCCTGAGACTTACTCCAGCATCAGGACCTGCACCCTTCCTGTTCTCTCTGCTTGAATACTCTTCCCTCAGATAACAACCTGACATTTTCCTCATTTCTATTTATGCTCTGCTCAAAGCTTTCGCTGATAACTTCTGCAAAATAGTAGCACTCTCTGTTGTTAGCTGACTGTATCCACTGGTCTGCAGCATAGCTTAGCAGACGGGCTCTTTTTGCTGATTCATAGTTTCAAAGAGAGAAATGGCCCTTCTTAGTTTTCTCTGCATAAACATGATTAGGAAACTGAGGTGAGCCTGCATCAGGAATATCATTTACCAGCTTTGGAATTGCTGGTATTCCTGTTGTGTTTCGGAGTATTGAAAATTAAATCATGGTTCTAATAAGTCTGTTTTGACTTACATTATTTATAATAGTATTGATTCACTTATTCATGGAAAAAGGAGGAGAAGCTTCTTGTGATACTCATTGAAAAGCTGCACATGGCCTCACATCCATGCTGTAGTATTTCTCAGGTTACTTAATAATCAACTCCCTAATATAAAACTGTTGGTTTTGTTCTCTTTTTTTGAGGGGATAGGTTTTTGCTGCAGGGTACATACAGTCACCAGAAAGACAGAGAGAGACAGAGAGACAGAAAGCGAGAAATCACTCCCCAGGGGGAACGGCCACGCCGCAATCCCTTCTCCTCCATTCTCCTCTCAGGAACTTGGGCAGGCACGCACATGCGCCTGGCATGAGTTTAAGCCACTGGATCTGGGACTCAAACTGCAGTTGGCTACATGGGAGTCCAGCAACGTAGCCATTATGCCAGCTGCTTGTCCTGGTTTTGTTCTCTTAATAGCCTTTTTCCCCCCCTTTTTTCTTGGTTGCTCACTCACATTTAGAATTTCAACCTAAATTCGGTGTATAATCACAATTCCCTTTGGTAAGAAATATTTTATTCAAATATTATATATTGTATTACTTTATTTTAACGTATGGAGAGATCATGTTAACATTAACAGGGTGAATGACTGATGACCGACTCTGAAGTTGTTTTAGTCAAATGACCCTTTGTAGTGGTTTTAATGAAGCCACAGGAGATTACGTTTGTGCTGAAGTTCAGCCACTGTCTGGCATGCCTCCAGAATCCTCACAGGTGTTTTCTGTCTAAACTTATTCATTTCATAGGCATTATTAACAGAATTTTGCCTGAAAAGTGTGGTATTCCACTATTGTAGTTATGTGTGAAATAAAGGTCCTTAATACAATTTCAGAAGTGGAATATTTGTCAGGTACAATTGTCAGGGCTGTGAAGTTTGGGTTCTGGCTCGGTTCTCATTTCCTTAGAAAATCACTAACTGTAAAAACCATTTCCCAGAAGCTTTGTTCAAAAGTGAAAAAAAAAAAAAAAAAAAAAAGAGAGAGAGAGAGAATTTAACAGCAAGAAGTAAAAAATAAAAGTCAAATATCAGTTTGTACCTCATTTTGTAATCCACAGTCATTTCTTCCGTTCTGCCTGCCTGTTTCTCATTAGAGCATGAAGCTGAATGAAGGACCCCACAGGTCTCATTCCTGTACCTCCACCTTTTCTAGCCAGAATGTCTTATTTAGACTCAGGAATTGACTGCATTTGCCTTACTTGATCATAAGAGGAAGGCCTGTGCCCAGTGATCATTCCAGTTTTTCTTGCAGTATTGGAAATGCAATGAACAGATGGTTTATGAAAGTTATTATTGCATTCTAAATCCCAAATGTCACTCGGTGCTGTACATTTTGTGGTGGCTCTACACAGGGCAAGAATCTGGGTAAAAATGAGACAAATATGCCAAAGAAAAAAAGTCCAAGAAACCTGTTGTTGGTATTGCAGTACCCAAGAGAAAAACCATTTTTGCCTCACTTAGAGGAAAAGAGACACTGTTACAAGAGACTTTCAAGAGAGTCATTGCCATTTTATTCCTACATGGCCTGCCAGTCAAAATAAATGGTAAAAAAGTGGGCCTAACTGTTCCTCTGCCAAGAGGCTTACAAAAAGTCAAAGGAAGTTTAAAAAAAAGAGAGTCTCTTGCAAATGTGTGCAACCTTGGGGGTGCTCAATAGAAATTACGTGCACTGAGAGTGGGAGTAGTTGCAGAATTTAGTAGTGTTCATTAGTTAACACTTGATAAATGAAGTGGAGAATCACTGGACACAAATGTAACAAGAAGAAAATGAAAATTATAGGTCTAACGGGTTTTTTTTTTTTTTTTGAGAGGTTTTTTCACTATAGGGTGCTTGCGCTCGCCAGACAGACAGAGAGAGACATAGAGACAGAAAGCAAGAAATCACCCCTCAGGGGGGATGGTCACGCCACAATCCCTTCTCCTCCATTCTCCTCTCAGGATCTTGGGCATGCACGCACACACGCCCGGTGTGAGTTCTAAGCCACCAGGTCCGGGACGCGAACCACAGTCGACTACGTGGGAATCCAGTGACATAGCCATTACGCTAACTGCTGGTTCCCAGGTCTAACGTTTAAACACAGTAGTCATTTTATCTGATTTGCATAAGTCATTACTCTCTTTCAATGACCCAGGTAAATCTTTTATTACTTTAGGTTAGAAGAAAGTTTAAGGAAGAATCACTAGCTAGAAGTCCTTTGATGTATTTGGAATGAAAATATTTGTGGCAAATTAAAGAATGATTGACTTGTTCCTCTTGTTGGTTCATTTTTAATGATTTCTTCCATTTGAGATCCTGGTGCTATTTTAGGAGAATTCTTTCTTTTTCTTACTTTTTCTAAAGATGGAGAAACTGACATGAACATACTTTGGGGTAATAGATTAAAGAAGATGAACATTTTCTTCTAAGGTCAAGTTTCTCTCCATTGCAGGACTGTTGCAATTGTATCGTAGCACATAGGGAAGCTGTTTCTTAGCCAGTTTGGGGAGGCTATGTGGGAGACACCAAAGCTATAAATCACTTTGATAAACAAACATACTTTAGTTCTGTCTGTTTTGTGATAGCCAGACCAATAGAGCCATCCACGTGCACATTTCCCCTGGCTTTGACATGCAGCCTGGAATCCCTCGTACACTGTGACCTGACCCTTGGCTCTCATAATCTGTCCTCACTGTCATATCTCACTCTCCTTACTTATCAGATGCAGATTCAAGCTGGAATTCACATGCATCTTATCATCACGCGTCTCCATCTCTGTGGACAAATGTATACCTTTACTCTCCCTTCACATCTAAATGCTAGTCATTCATGAACCATGGCCAGATAGCCGAGCCAGGGGACTTTTTCTGTCCTTTGAATTTTGATAAGAATTTAATCGATGGCCATCTTTCTTAGGATACATCTTTTATTTTGTGTGGCATGATGGAGCTCAATGTGAACATCATTTTCTATGCTAGTGAGGATTGCTATGCAATAAATCAGCCCTGTGTCTCCAGTCACTAATTGTCAATATTCAATAATCAGTCAATTAAAAAAAAACTATTGAATGAATAAAAGACATTCTAGAAGCAAAATGCTCTGCAATACTGTATAGCATGATCCCAAATTTTAGACTACTTTGTGAGGGTAACACAATAAAAACAAGTAACAGATTTTTAAAATCATTACTTACAACTGATCTAAAATTACTGATTTTTCTTGAGAATTTATTTAAATAAAATTGACAATGTTAGGATATCTAAGAATGAATAATATTTGAGCAAATATGTATATGTATACATATTACATCTAAACAAATTTATAAAAATTCTCTGTTAACACGCCAGCAGGTAGAGTGGTGGTTAAGACATTGGATTCCTACACGGCCATATGGACTGCAGTTCTAGTCCCAGACCTGGAGCCCTGAAAATCATGCCAGCATCAACTACAGTTACAGTTCTTGAAATACAAGGGAAAAAAAAAAAAAGAAAGAAAATCATGCCAGGCACATGTGCAAATGTGCCCAAAACCCCAAGAGGAAAACGGAGGACAAGGAATTGCCACATAGCCTTATCCCCTAGGAGGTTATTAGGGGGTTATTTCTCACTTTTCCGCTCTCAGTCTCTCTGTCTTTCTATCTCTCTGATAAGCTCATGCACCCTGTGGCAAAAATCTGAAGGAAAAAAAAAAAAACTAGAAAAGAAATTCTCTGTTTAAACACCTGATTTTAAAAATATATTTCACAAGATAACTTGAAAGCAAAATTATTAGGTCCATGGTTATACATCGTGAAGCTTAGAAAGCACTAAATTAAGAGTTAGAACATCTGATTCAATTCTGCACTTCCTGCTATGTAAACTCGTGTAATCAATTATGCCTTTAAATTTCGATTTCTTGACATATGCAATGAAGATAACGTTAGGTATCCTAGAAACTTGGTTATTTTATAAAAAGAGATAGTTATGAATTAAAATTTATTATTTCATTTAACAAATAAATATCAATTCTAGTTTAAATAAAGACACTTTCAAACATGGAAAAATCTATTAAAAAATAATTATGCTATATGGTGAAAAAATGCTACTTTAGTTATATATAAAACATTAGGTATATATAAGTATATTAGGAGTATAAATTGCCTCCATGTAAACATTTAGGGAGGAAGCTCTTAAAACCTACTTTTAAAAGGATTTTCTTCCATAATATTTCAGTACTTTTGTTTTTTTAAGAGAGATTTTTTTTGCTATAGGGCACGTGCACTTGCTGGAGAGACAAAGAAACAGAAAGTGAGAAATCACCTGCAGGGACAATGGCCATGCCACAATCCTTTCTCCCCCATTCTCCTCTCAGGATTTTGGGCTGTTCTTGAGTTTTATGGCTCTGGATCCAGGACTCAAAGCACAGTCAACTATATGGGAGTAGTACAGCGATGCAATCATTATACCTCCTGCTCTCAATATGCAGCTTTTTTTTTTTTTTTGAGAGGTTTTTGCTATAGGGTGTGTGCGCTCACCAGAAAGACAGAGACAGAGAGACAGAAGGTGAGAAACCAACCCCCAAGGGAAAAACCACACCACAATCCCTTTTCCTCCATTCTCCTCTTAGGATCTTGGGCACACACGCACCCACACATGGCATGAGTTTAAGCCACCAGATCTAGGGCTGGAATCGCAGTTGACTACATGGGAGTCCAGCTACATAGCCATTACACCATCTTCTGGTCACAACAATATGCAATTTTTTGAGAAATCTCAAATCTAGAGAGTTTGCAAGAAAAAAATATAATTTTTATTATTCTTGGAGTTATAGTAATTATTAACAATATTTAACACTTTTCCAGTCAGAACACTTAAATATTCATTTTAAAAATCAATCTGTAGGCCTTAGATTTCTAAAATTATTTGATCATTCAGCAAAAATAGTTCCATTTTTTCCTTGCTTACTCTTATATAATAACTGAGTATTTCATCCTGAAGTGATGCTTATTTTTACTCACACTCAGAAAACATTCTAATATTATTTGGTCTCTAATTTTTACTTTCAAGGTGGATTTTGTACCAGAAGTCTAGCTTTTCTCCTTTAAGAACAACTAATTTTTTTTTTTCTGAAGATTCATTGGCATTTCCAGGTGTGAATTTATTTTTATTTCTCAGAATTTTTCCTGCTTCCTGGAGCCAACGACACACTTTTTTCATAACCACTGATATCTTTACAATCTCTTATTCTTCTAAGATGTTTATGAAATAATTTCCAATATCTATCTTGCAATAGAGATGTTCTCTCTTTGGGTCAAATCTTATGTTTTAAATTTTAAGTGGTTTAAATAACATTTCTAGAATTTCTATAGTCATAATTCCCAATCTGCTTATCATTTTACTGACTTGATTTTGCTTTTCTTATAAGCTATTTTAATTAATTTCATCATTTATATATGTATTACAAACATAATCAGTTTATGTTCTACTTAGAATTGTGTTCTGTTTATGTTTGTTTGATTTTTACAGATTCCTACTATCTTCCTGACTCAGTTTCCTGAGCAGCTGGGAATACAGGCACATGCCCTATAACAAAAATTTAAAAGTAAAATAATAACAATAACTATTATTATCATAATCATGTATTTTGATGCTAAAGTTTTCAATCATGCATTAAACAACTTTTTGCACATCATTCTTCCAGATGCTTCTGTATACATTAAGAATATCCCTGGCTTTCTATTTATATAAAGGATAAAGTTCCAAGTTCTAATTTGTTGGAGTCAGCCCCATAGTGCAGCCGTTAAGTGCTGTGCATAGAAAACTAGATCCTACCTAGGCAACCACCGTTCAAATCTCAGCCCCGTGGGACTTCACAACATTCTGGTGGATGTGCATATGTGTCCCAACTCCTGGCAGGACGGAGACATGGGAGAGAAGTACTGTGGTGTGACCATGCCTCTGCAGGGAGTGCTCTGTCTTTTGTGTGCATGCCCTCTAGCAGTAATGAAAAGTCCTAACACCATATAAACTGTATAATAAAATTACTGATAACTTCTAGCCTCACAGACATCACCAGTCTCACTGTAGACATGCTCTCACACACTTGATAAAATAACACACATGCACATACATACACCTTGCTTATAGGGCTCAATGTTTTATTTAAATATGCCAGTGTTTTGATTATTTAATACTATCACAGTTTCATTCCACTAGTATTTATGTCATCACTACATTTCACAGGTGCCTATTCTGCACTATTGATAACTTCTACTTTTTAAAAAAGGTTTTTGCCATATAGCACATGCACTAGCTAGAGAGAGACAGAGAGAGACACACAGTGAGAGGGAAAGTGAGAAAGCATCCCCTGGGAGGACGGCCATGCTGCAATCCCTTCTCCTCCATTCTCTTCCTGAGATTTTGGGCAAACACACACACAAGCCTGGTATGAATTTCAAGCTACCAGGTACCTGGGATTTAAACCGTGGTCAACCAGGTGGAAATCCAGTGCATTAACCACCATGCCACCTGCTGGACCCACTGCTAATCTAGTTTTAAAGAGTACAAGTTGTTTTTCAAAAAAATCTTTTCTAAAGTTTAGATCGTCTGAATTACCTTGAGGTATAAAATTAGTATAATATTTGAGCAAGTGTGGGCTTCCAGATAAATTAAATACAAAGTGCATTTTAGGCCCAGACATGGCAGCTGCTAGGTACTGCTACTCAGCAGGCTAAGGGTACACGTTTGATTCCCAGCCCCTGCTGAAAGCCAGGTGTGGGGGCGTGGTGGCATGTACCTATACTCCCGCTACTTAGGAAGCTGAGCCAGGAAGATAGTAAGAATCTGTTTTTTCAAAACTTTTATAAATAGGTTAATGAAAACATACATTAAGAAATAGCAGAGTAACGTTTTCATGCAGACTAAATTGAAGGAGAGAAGGCATCAGGCTACAGGGCCTAGGGCCTACTAAAAAGTGGGTCCACACCAGAAAATGTGCAAACCAACCACAGAGGGCCATCTGAGATTTCCTGTCATTGTAGAGAATCAGTCAGCATAATAAAAACATCATCCAACATGGAGCAATACAACATATACATGAGACAAATCCTCCTCTTAATGTATGCTACACCCACATACACTCACACTCACACACACTCGCACACGCATGCACACACACTTCTTTAGGGTAAAGATAGAAGACTATAGCACTTGAACATCCAGCTGATGGTCCATGGTGACCCGCTGGTCACCTCAGATGTAGAGCCATGGCCCTCTGGTATCTGACTCCATGCTTGCTGTGCCCTGGATCTGGCATAAGCTTCCTCAAAATAACATGCTGGTCTTCTGGAATAGAAACCCAACCTCACAGTGCTGAGAGTGAAGGAATAGCATACGTATCACACCCAGAACAGTCACTCAGTGTTTTCATCTTTAATAAGCCTCCATACTTTGGTGCTGAATAACATTAGTGCACATGCTGCCTTAGTGGTTATCACCAGCATGATTGCAGATTTCGTATGTGTGGAAATTAGGCAGTGTGATGATCCGTTTGAGAGGAGGCACCCTCTGTGAAAGACAGGCAGCTCTTACAGAAGAGTCAGGGAGCGATCTGTGCCCAGCACTCCACCACTGCACAACCGATACAGATGAGCACCACCCACATGTACACTAACAAAACAAATAGAGAATAGTGGATGTTTACATAAAAGAAAACAGAAGGCAAATTGAGGGAACGTATTTCCAGAATAATGGGGTCTGCAATGAGATCGATTGCATAGATTGAAAATAAAGTTTTCAAGAAGAATGAAGATAACCATTTTTCTTTTTTTATTTTTCTGGAGAGGTTTTTTGCTATAGGGTGCATGCACTCATCAGAAAGACAGAGACAGAGAGACAGAAAGTGAGAAGTCACCCCACCAAGGGGGATGGTCATGCCGCAATCCCTTCTCCTCCATTCTCCTCTTGGGATCTTGGGCATGCACACACATGTGCCCGGCGTGAGTTTAAGCCACCGGGTCCAGGACTTGAACCGCCATCAACTACATGGGAGTCCAGCGACATGGCCATTACGCTAACTGCTGGTCCCAAGATAACCATTTTTCTAAGGAACAAAAAAAAGAGTGTGCTGTAAGACTTAAATCTGGACCCGATTGTGTGAACCCAAGAGACATTGCATGTAACAATTTGTACTTCACTGAAGAGGCAGAAACAAATGTCATCAGCTCATAGGGATGGGTCAGATAAACGAAGAACAGTGAATGGTCAGAAGGGTGGAAAAAACTTGTGGTGGAAAAGGCATCAGATGTTAAAGGTGTCAGACACACTGCAAGTAAAACAGTGTCCCTGTGGCTGCGAATTTGTACTGGTGCCAATAGCCAGGATAACGGGATTTTTTTTTCCCAACAGATTCAGTAATGTAAGGTTAATAATGAAACAAAATAGTCACAAGAGACTAAAGTTCAAGATCTTTATGTGCAACCAAATTATTGTAAGTGACCCAGCCACCAATTGTACCTGATAAACTGTGTCCAGGGTTAATGCAATTTTCAGCTGTTTCCTGAAACAGCAATTAGTTTTTGAACGTGCAATGGTATTTTTGTGGAATCCTTCAAATTGTTGCCTGCATTACACAAAATAGAAGGAATAATCCCAGATTGAATGTGTTACATTTAATTACATAATTTAAAAATTTAAGGATAACATTTATTCACTCAATATTCTATTTTTTTTTGGGGGGGGGGAGAGGTTTTTGCTATAGGGCGCATGCACTCGTCAGACAGACAGAGAGAGACAGAGAGACAGAAAGCGAGAAATCACCCCCCAAGGGGGATGGCCACGCTGCAATCCCTTCTCCATTCTCCTCTCAGGATCTTGGGCATGCACACACACGCGCCTGGCGTGAGTTTTAAGCCACCAGGTCCGGGATGCAAACTGCGGTCGACTACATGGGAGTCCAGCGACATAGCCATTACGCTAATTGCTGGTCCTCATTCAATAAATATTCTTTAAAAACAGCATTCCATTCTTAATCTGCACTCTAAAATTTATACATGACTTTTTCAAGTTTATTTATTTCCTGAGAGAGAAAGAGAGAGAGACATCCTCAATGAGTCATCATGCCATCATCCAGCCCCATGGGGGTGCTTGTGTGTTTGGGGGAACCCTAGAAGGGCACGTAGCATTTTCCCATAGCGCTCCAGTATTACATAGCAGAGCCCTACCGCCGGTGTCACTGTGGCTAGGCCATACATGACTTTCAGAAACACTGAAAATTAATTCTAAAGCTTTGTGTGACTAAACAATTTGATATTAAATAGAATGATATATTATTTGGGGAGTAAGAGAACATCTGATTTTAATATTTTGTCCTCATTATGTTCATACAAAGACTTTACAATGAAGAAAAATGGAATTCCAATGTGCTATAGATAGCAGCAGTGTGGTTTATACTCCATGGTGTTCTTTAACCAATGTACTAGAAGAAAATGCTTTAGAGCAAAAAGGTTGGGCCAATTGATGGTGTGGTAGAAGAGGCAGCTGGATTCCACATGGCTGCTATGGGTTTCAGTCCGACACCACAGCATGAAAAACACACTGAGTGCCTGTGTGTGTGAGTGCCCAAAATCTTGAGAGGAGATTCTAAGAGGAGAGTGAAGAAGGGATTACAGCATGTGGACATGCATCTCCCTTCCCCTTTGGGTCGTAGAGGGAGGAAGCATGGGAACGATTGATTTTGATTTCTCACTTTCTCCCTCTCTGTCCATCTCTCTCTGGTGAGGACACATGCCTTATAGCAAAACTGAAAAGAAAAGAAGATAAAAAGTGCCCTATAAGCTAATATGGAGAAGTAAAATAATATACGCTTTAATAGATTTAACATTGTACACTGAATCTGAAGAAAAGTATCTCTAGGAAGTTAAGGGGGATAACATGTAAATTTCAAATAAGTTTAAGATGTTTCTTATTTATTTTCACTTTGTGTGTTTTGTTACAGTTTAGTACTTTGTAATTCCTAAAACTAGATACAAGCTATGCTTTGTACAATGCAACTTGATTTAACTCATTGAAACATTGTGATAGACTCAGGAACCCTTGAAGTGCTTAAGGTAACTGACCTTAAGTCCTAATCAAGATAGAGGAGTAACACTCTGCTCATAAATTACACTTCCATACTGGATTCATTCTAAATAAAATATTAGCAAGATATATTCTTCAATGAATTAAGTAAAATAATTTCTTGGTATATTTAAAATTTATCCTAAGAATGCAAGAAAGGTTCTACATTGTGCAGTTTGGCAATAATGTAAAAAAATATTCTAATAAAAAAATTTCATTTTCTTTTGTCTTAAAACAGCAATATTGTACTATTAGTTTAGATAAATCTCTTGATTTTTCTTTGGAATCGTTCATGTGGCTATAGTCAGATTACAACTGGAACTGGAAGTCTACTTTTGGTTTTAAAGATACTATTAGTAAGTTAGGAAAAAGAAAAATGTTCCCAATATAAATTAGATAGGAAATTTCTGGTCTTAAAGAAACTCCAGAAAATATCAATTAGATCAAACACATATTTGATCAATCACGATTTTATAAATTTGGTCAATTAATTGAAGCAAGAGACATAGAAACTTATTTTTAGAGGATGTGGTTCATTATCTAGCCAAAATAAATAGGTAAGTTGCAGCAAGAGACATAAAAACTTATATTTAGAGGATGTGGTTGGTTATCTAACTAAAATAAATAGATAAATAAATTAACAAATCAATTGAGAATACAAACTATATAGCAATAAAAAGAATAGCCTTTAAAATGAGTAGCTATATGTTCAAGTTACCCCAACACACACAGAATATCTTTTTGTAAGTTTTTCTATATTTTATATTTCATTTTATTTTAATTTCTTTTATACATTCTATCACTATACATCACTTAGCTTGTAAAGTGACTTCTCCAATAGGAATACATTTCTTACCAGTTCAATTGGGATACTACACATGTACTTAAACCCCAGAAGAGAAAAATTATAAAATGACACATAAAAGGAGGTACCCATCTCATAACAACAGATGATGAAATGTCTAGAAATAAGTCTGGCACCAATAAGTACAAACCTTGTCTTCACGTGATAAAAGTGCTCTAATGGACATAAACAAATTCTGTTGAGAGAATTCCAAAATCTTAATATTAAAGATGTTGCATCTCATCAAAAATAACCTTACATTTCAATGAAATTCTAAGATATATGCTAATTACATATTTTATCAGTTTTTACAAGTGTTCCTCAAGCTCGTCTGGAAAGAAAATTGTGACAGAAAAGTTCATTTTAGTTTGAAAAAGAAAAAAGTTGGAAATATTTTTCTACAAACTGTCAACATACACTATAAAGCTATAATTATTTAAAAGTTATAGTCTTTCATACTATTAGAGGAAATATAGATTTTTTTAAATACTAATAGAGTAGTAAAGAACCCTTAAATGTCTACCAAATCAGAGAGGCCAAAATATAAAATTGTAACCATATAGGGTTAAGAAAATAATAATTTCACAAGAGGGTCATACTAAACATTTAAAAATAAGAAAATATTGGGAGAATATATTTTCGCAACAACTCATAGAGAAATTCCAAATGTTAAAAAAATTCAAAAAATAAAACAGTCCAGTAGATAAATAGGCATAATCAATAAATACAAACTTTTAAAGAAATACAAATTGTGAATAAACATATTCAAAATTGCCCAATCTTACAATGTATCGAATTGCCAACAAACTGAATAAAGGAATGCTCATATATTATTGTTAGCAGTCACGTTTTTTCAGTAATTCTGGATGGCAATTGGGCAGACCCACCAAGGCTAAAACTGTCTGTAGACCACAAATTTTATTTCTAGATTACCTCTGTTTTCACAGAAATACAAAATATACACAACTAGCTTATTCATTCTTCTATTGATGAACAGTAAAGTTCTAGCTGTGCTTATGCTCTTAGAAATAAAGTTTAAAACACCATTGCAGTAATCTTTTTTGTGACCATACATAATCATTTGTCAGTAATTACCAGGTAACTTTGCTGGATCAAGATACGTATTTTTTGTAGTTTATTTTATTTATTTATTTTAAAAAGTTTTGTTATAGGGCACATGCACTCACTGAGGACTGATGCAGACAGAGAAAGTGGCAAAGTTTTCAAGTAACCAAGTCAGGGACTCAGATTATTTAGCTATCACTATGGGGCTCAGGGGCCTTAAACACCCTGGCTCCAAGGCCTTGTGGGTAAGGTGAGCAGATCCCACACGGCCAGCTCAGTTTGAGTCTCAGACCCAGTGGCTTACAAGCTGGACATGTGAGTGTATATGCCCCAAATCCCCCACAGACCAGTGAGAGAGTGGAGAAAGGATTGTGGTATGACTATTTCCCATAGAGGGTACTTCTCCTGTCTCACTGGAGAATCAAGAAGTGTCCTCAAAAAAAAAAAAAAAAAGTGTCCTCTAGCAAATAAATAAATAAATAAAATACATGACTATAATAATGAAGGATAAAAGTACTTGAAATTATATCTTCATTAAAGTCCTATATCAACTATAAATATAAGATGATAATCTGAATAGTATTTATTTAAATGCACATACTAGTCATAGATAAAAGCTTTAAGATTAAAAAGGTGAGAAATAGCAAACTCTTTCGCTTAAATAAGCAGAGAATGAAACTTAGAAAGTAATTGGAGTCACATGTTTCTGATATCAGAATTCTTCAAAAATTTGATATCGTTCAAGTCTTATGTAATAGCATAACTTAGAGGAAACCATATGTCAATCTGAGCAATGCACCATCCAGATGAATCTGATGTGGGAACCTCCAGTGGTTTGGAATAGGAGAAGACGTCAGCGTTTTACAGTATAGATGTGAACTCACACTACAGTGGGACCATGGGTAATAAAACAGTAGGGTTTTTCCCAGCGGGGCAGATAGGGATCCCCTCTACAATGACAGATAAAGGGAGTATATTTTAAAAAGGTTTAGCACTAATTTATAAAATATTGTATAGTTGCATATACACTCTCTGATGACAGACATGGTTTCAAATTTTATTTAATTTTGTTCTCTGCCCATATCACAATGTACAGTGGATGGTTACCTTCTTGATTGAAATAGAAATCACTGAAATCATACTAGATATTTATTCTCCATTAATTGCACAACCAATCAACACTAAGAGCCATAAATTTTATATCATAACCATGTCTTACATATGTACAGTATTCTCTGTGACAACTACCTAAAATTATGTTTTTATTACTTTTTGCCTCAACAACTCTAATACCTTTCCTAAGACTTCCCTTCTCTCTTCTCCTGCCTTAACTCTAATCTGCTTTCTCTATGGCTGCTACAGTGTTTTTCCTAAAATGCAAATTTGATCATGCCATTGTACTATTTATATAATCCCAATGCTCCCAATATACTTCCAGATCATGTTCAACCTACTTACAAAAATCTTTTTGATGGAGTGTTCAACTCAGATTTTATACCTCTTAGCATATTTTCTCTACAATAAAGTCATTGTGATATATTTGCAATTCCCCAAAGAAGTCTTCTGCACTCACTTCTGCTTGTATTTCCATGTGATCTTCTCTCTGCTTGGAATGTGCATCTTACCTCTCTTCACCAACTTCATCATGACACGGTTAGGTATCATGTCAGGAGTCACGTCTTCCAAGAAAGCTTCCGTACACTGCCCGCACGCCCGTCTGAGCATACTTCACAGGGGGTCGTCCATGTTTTATGAATTCATGGCCACTTAAGTAATTCAGTCTCTTGGGGATAGGAATGGAATCTTTCCCTGCCTAGATTCCCAGGTTTTAGCGTATAAACGCTTCATCTGTTAAATGATTGACACATTGTTTTAAGTAAACAACGAATTTATACATAATTTCTCCACGAAGAATTGGAGAGGATACTAAACATATCCTCTAGAGATATTTCTAGAAATAAGTATTTCAACATGATTATTTTATGTTGTAGTTACACACCTCCAGTCTCATCGGCATCTTTGTTGTTCTCTGAACATAACTGACTTCTCTTCCACTGGTTATTTCTATCTGGAATGTTCATCCTCAGGTTGCTTTTTTGCTACTTCCCCTTCTATCTCCAAATTTTGCTGAAATCGTACCTTTTCAAGGGCCCATCCTCACTCCTCTACTACAAACTTCAGTCACTACTGTCCCTAACCTACTCCTCTATTTGTCCCCATAAACCGTCCAACATTTTCATGTTTGTTTTGCATTCTACAGCTTTCATTGACACATGAAGCACTGTAATTTGTCGGTTTTTTTGTTTTGTTTTGTTTTGGTCTCTGTTTCGATCCTGTTTCCTCACTGAAAACTAAGTTCCAGTAGGCTAATAATTTATCCAGATTCTTAGAACAGTAGTTGACAGACAGCAGATGCTCAATAAATATTTATCAATTGAATATACGACAGAAGTATCACCACTTTAACCTTACAAGGCTTCGTTTTGCTCAAAGGATTATTTATTTTATTTCCTTCTTTAACTTTTAGTTTCTCTATATAGAAGGACAATGAAGAAAGTGACATGTGCTACATTTAAGATAAAACTTCCGAGTTGTGTAACTTAGGAAGAATTTCCATTTCAGTGTTTTTCTTTTTCAGACACATGTATTAATAAATAGAAAATATTTTCTTAACTATATCAATTCTTCCTTTCTAAATTACATTCTACTTAAAAGTCTGCAACTATGGCTTTAAAAGTAAAGGTTAATTACCAGCATCCTTAGAAAAGATTAATCAAGTATGATTAACAGAAGTCTTAGATAGCCTAATACAAAATAAATATTTAAGAGCTGGGGCTTTATTACCATAAATATTAGGTGTTTTGTGAGATATCGAATAAATATTCTGAACTGTGCTGAACATAACCATATAGGTTTGGGAAGTAAAGCTGCAATATGTAAAAGCCCAAGGAGATATCGGGAAAAGTTAACTACCTTGCTTACCATTCAAGTCTTTCAAAAGAGCGAGTTTGAAATCAGTTCAAAGAGCAGTAGGCATTAACTCAGAGGAAATATTCCACTGATGGGTGGCAAAGCAGTCATTTTCATTGCAGACTTGTGGAACGTAACATGCTCATTTTTGTGATTGTGGAAATCATATGTAATGACTCTCATTCAAATTTAGCATAAAACACAAGTTCCAAACTACTACTTTCTATTCATCTCTGTCACTTTACTTTTCATTTTGAAAGCCGGGCAGACATAAATTTAATTTGGCAGCTGCTGAGGAAATGTTTGTAAATCATCAAAAGTAGCCTAATCAAAATTTAACTCAATATACCTATATTTTAAAAGTAATAAAACTAGTACATGGTATAAATTTTATATCACTGACAAGCCAAATTAAAGCAACTGAGGTTAAAATGTGAGCCTCTTTGCATATCTTTCCTTTTTCAAATTTTTTAAAAATAATTACTTTTATTTAATTTTGTTTATTTACTTATTTTAATAGGATGGGAGAAGGACAGAGAAACAGAGAGACAGAAATTGAGAAAGCATGTCGCCAGGTTCAGGATTTGAACCACAGTCAGCCATATGGAATTCAAGCACCCTTGACCACCATGCCACCTGCCAGCCCCCTAATTTTTTAAAAGGATTATTTTTTATGTAACTTTATTTATCTGTTTATTTATTTATTTATTTTTATTTGACTACAGAGGGACAGAGAGAGAGAAAAAATGAGGAAGCAAGCTGCCAAGTTCAGGACTTGAATGATAGTGGGCCATGTGGGAGTCTAGTGCTCTTAATCAATATACCACTTGCTGGCCCCTTTTTTCAAATGTTTTGAGAAATTTGCTTTCTTTAAAAATAAAATTTAGGACTGGTCATATAGCTTAGTGGTTAAATGGGCCAGCAGGTTATGTGGTGGTTAAGGTCCTAGACTCCTACATGCTCAACTTTGGTTTGAGTCCTGGACCTGATGACTTGCTGTTTCACTTTCTCTTGCTCTCTCTCTTGTCAAATTTAAAAGTAATAGCAATGATAAATAAAATTTAACAAATAATTATTTTAAGAGAAAAAAAAAGAGGTTAAATAACCAGATCCCACATGGTCGATCAAGGTTCAAGTCCTGGAATGGCAGTTTGCATAACATGCTAGGCAAAAGTATGTACACATTCCAAACCCAACATATAAAATGGAATAACAGAGAAAAGGGATTGCAGTGTAACCTCACCTTTCTGTCGAGTATTTTCTCCCTCTCCTTCTCCCTTTCTCCAGTGAGTATATGCACCCTCCGTCAATAAATAAATAAATAAAATTTGTTAGCGCTTTTCAAAATTATTTTATAATGTATTTTCAAATTCTAATTTGCATAAATCTATTTTATGATAGAATTTCTTTTAAATTAAAAATAATATAAAAGTGAGAAGAGTAAAGTACTATTCACTTTAATTAACTTTGAAAAAAATGCTACATAAAATAAAACTTGACTTTTTTGTGTGCGATTTAGAGAGTTTTGTTTTAGGGCATGTGCACTTGCCAGAGAGAAAGAGTCAGAGAGATAGAAAATGAGAAATGTGCCCCAGGGAGGATGGCCACGCCACAATCCCTTCTCCTTCATTCTCCTCTTGGGATTTCGGGCATGCACACAGGTGCTCATAGTGAGTTTAAACCGCTGGGTCCAGGACTTGAACAGCAGCTGACGACATGGGAGTCCAGTGATGTAAACATTATGCTACCTGCTGGTCCCAAAACTTGGTCTTTTTAATAGGATCTGTAGAAGAATCATCTTGTTAAATACAAATATTTTATTTATCCTATATTATTATATAAACAATGAATTGAGTTAATGTGATTAATTACTCTGACACATTGAACACTACAGATTGAGAAGTTTCATTTTACCACAAATTTTCACCTCCAAAGATAGTTTTCAAATAAGAATGAGCATGTGTGAGATCTTGGCTGCTACACCAACTTTTCCAAAGGACTAACTTGAACCCTACTCCAGAAAGTACACAGAAATAGCCTTAAAAAAAGTCAGGTATTCCCAATGATCTCCTCCTAGTTATATCTACTAGTTGGAAAGTCAGAGTGATTCTTTCTCAAGACAGTTTTTTTTCCCATAAAATCAGACTCACATGGGCTCATATTGCTCCCTGTTCTTTAGTTTTAAGCAAGTCACTTTGTTCCTAGTTTGTGTGCTTAAAGTCTGGGAAAAGGAACAATATTTAACTGCCAGGACTGTTTTGAGACTTGATGAGATAATACTTACAAGTACTCGGTCCAGTCCAGCTTTCAGTAAGTCAGTCAATACACGTTAGCTGTAACAGTATTTGATTATGACCATGCCTATCAAAGGAAGCTCCTATCTCTCATTGCATCAACAGAAATGGTAACCCAAGGACCCAGAAATGTCATTAAGAATTAAAAAAGACTTTTCAAGCTCAAGTCTTCTGTGAAGTTTTATTGAAGAACTTCAAGAAAAAAAAAAAAAGCTGTTGTGAGGTTGATCCAACTTTCACTCTAGGGAAAATCATTGATATAGTTGTTTATCTTCCATAGTTATATTCTGCATGCTATTTTGCCAAGCTACTGCCATGGCCTATTTAAAATACATTTCTTGAATTTAATGCATGGGTATAATAATCACTCTTTTGGAGACGGCACTATCAAACAATGTGCCCCTGAAAAGTATGGGTTAGTACAGATCCTTTAAATTTTCTGTGGTTGTTGACATTTTTTACCCCACTGCAGATAACTAAATAAAAGTCTTTTTTTTTTTTAAATGGGAAAAATGTTTTACTATAGCAGAGTAAATCTTTTGACATTCTAATAAAATGTATTAGCAAATGTCTTTGGTCCCTCCTCCTCTGTTTGGAATGTATTTCTTTAACAGTCACTTGCAATGGATAAAGGTGATTCTCTCCAACCTTTTTGAATAATCATTATATTTTTATTTCTTACTAACCTATCAGCTATTGCGTCATCATTAAAAAATTACTTGTACTATCTCATAGCAGAATCTGTTATCCGTAAGTTTTAAGCTTGTAAGTTCCTATTTGTGGAGACTGAATTAATTATCTTTGATTACCTTGTGAAAAATTGAATACTCTCCAAGATACTGAATTCTGGGTGAAACTGTATTTGCATACTAATACTGATAGGCCTTGTGCCATTGTTGGTATGAGGACAAAATGAGACAAATGTCAAGAACTTTATTCATCATGGAGATGATCTAGTCTTAATCTATTCTATCTATTCATTTCACCTCATTAAGGTATTTATTAGAAATTACCTCTTACCATGAAAGGATTAGATGGGTATTGGTTTGCCCGCACTTGGGCTTCCCATTGTGTCATTAGTATGATTGAAGAAGTGGCTTGACCACCATGAGAGACTTGAGATTTGGGGCAGCAAAATGGACATTGACAATGGTTTTGGTTTTCTTCTGTAAGACTTTAAACATTGTGTTCCAGGAACTCTAACCAAGCTTGGGTGTATTCTCCTCTTCACTCAGTCTCAGCATGTGCTTTTAGGTAAAACTTCCACTTCCAGGAACCAGTAGATGGCATAATGATTATGTCACTGGGCTCCCAAGTAGTAGGATGTGATTCGAGTCCTGGACCCAGTGGCTTAAAACTCACGCCGGGCATGTATGTGTCCATGCCCAAGATCCCAAGAAAAGAATGGAGAAGAAGGGATTGTGGTGTGTCACCATCCCCTCCCTATAGGTGGATTATTTCTCGCTTTCTGTCTCTCTGTCTCTGCAGGGAGCACATTTGCCCAATAGCAAAGATCTGTCTTAATACAACAACAACAACAACAACAAACAGTTTTATTTCCACTCAGGTGTGTCACTCAGGCCAGAGTCAATTGTGTGGTTTATCATGTTTCCTCATTATCATGAATAATTCTGGGTTGGACAAATGTCCTAAGCAGAAGCTATGATAAGCCATACCGCATTTCCTTTGACTGTTAGGAATGAATCAGGGAGATCCCCAGTTGGCTTTAAATCTGAGGGAATGTGATGCCTAAAGTTGGTGGGGACATCTTGGTTTCTCCAGGGAAGAAATGGAGATGGAAGCCAACTCAAAGAAAGAAAATACAGGAGGAAGAGAGGAAACAGAAGAAGACAGACTAAGTCCCACTGACATTTTGAAGTCCTTGAATTAAGCACAACTAAAGGGAGGACCGTTACCAAACTCTTCATACATGTTAATAAATTAAACTGCCATTGTTCTTCAGGCACATCAGGCAGCGCTGCCAGTCACTCACAACCAATTAGTCCTCACGGATATCGTGACATGATTAAATGTAATTATTATGAAAGGGCCTTGAAGTCTTTGGATCACGATTGGGTATAATAAGTTTATGATTTCAAAACCCTGTTATTAAAAGCAAACCAGAGACTCAGACATAGGTGCCTCTGAAGCATGGTACACCTTCTCTCATCCCATCTGTAATCACAACTGGTATTTTCCAGATGCTAACATTCTCTGGATGTAAAAGGCTTCTTTTGACCCAAATGCCAGAGTTGCTTACAATACACAGTTCCTGGTATCTAAGCAGGCATCCATGGAAGCAGCAACGTGCATTGCAATGGATGCAAAATAGGATTTGAAAGTAAATACACTCACGTGTACACTTCAATTATGCCTAGTGGAGGAGTGGTCAGAAATGTTTTAGTTGAATCTACTTGAATTTAACTGTCTTATCAAATATCAATAACATTATTTTATCAATTATGTAGGCCCACATTCGTTAAAAATACACTGTGTCTGAGAAGCTTTTTGGTAAAAGTAGGCCTCTTCTGGTGTGAGATTAATTTTGTTCCTCAACTAAATATATATATCTTATCCTCTGGTTAATGCAAACTCGTTTCAATGTGAGAGAGAAATCAAAAGTAATTTTACTTCAAAAATAAAAGCAGCATATATGCAGGGGAAAGTGAGATTTTTTAAAAAAGATAATATAGTTATATCTGCAAAACCTAAAATAATCATTGACAATGCATCACTTAAAGTAGCAAGATAAAAATGTAATGTAATGAAATTCATAGCTTCTATATATAAAAATGACCTAAGCAAAATAGCTATGCAAAGATTTAGCAAGAAATGTGCAAAAGGACTGTGTTTTTAAAGAGAAAGATCTCAACATAAAGTAGATGCTCCCTCAGTTGACTTACAAATTTAGAGTAACTTTAATAAAAATTTCTTTTCTGGGGACCAGCAGTTAGCAATAATGGCTATGTTGCTGGATTCCCATGTAATGAATTGCAGTTTGAGTCCTGGACCTGGCGGCTTAAACTCACGCCTAGGTGCATGTGTGTGCGTACCCAAGATCTCAAGAGAATGGAGAAGGGATTGCAGCATGGCCATCCCACCTGGGGGGTCATTTCTCTCTTTCTGTCTCTCTGTCTCTCTCTGTCTTTCTGGTGAGCGCATGAGCCCTATAGCAAAAACCTCTCAAAAAAAAAAAAAAGTTTCTTTCCTGTAATTAGATAAGTTGATTAGACATTATTAGACATTACATAAGTTGATTATAAGATAATTTGTATTATTATACACACATTACCATATATTGTGATTCATTCAGTATGTCTAAGAAAAAACTTAAAAACACATTTATGGAGTACCTCCCTTTGATATTGTCAAAGCAACAATTTTATGAGACAAAGTCAAAGAAACAAAGAATTTTTTTTTTTTTTAAGAATCTTTTGCCACAGGGGGCGTATGCTTGCTGTGGGGGAAAGAGAGAAACAGAGACAGACAGTGAGAGGGAAAGCGAGAAATCCCCCCAACCCCCTATGATGGCCACACTTCAATCCCTTCTCCTCCATTCTCATCCTGAGATCTTGGGCACACAGGCACACGCTAAGCATGATTTTCAAGCTACCAGGTCTGGGACTCAAACCACAGTGGGCCATGTGGGAGTCAAGCTATATAATCACTACAACAACTTCTATGGCAAGGAAAAATTTAATAAAGATTATTACAACAAGGGGAGTGAGGCCTGAACTTTTTAAGAGCTTGACTTTCACAAAACAAAGGGCTGAAGACCCACAAAAGAATTAAACTTTCTCTGATAATCATGACAGGAGATAGTTTTACAAACCTTAAGGAAGGCATCCATGGAAGTTAGGTTCCTACCCTCTACCCTCCCCTTGGGAGTTAGGGGCACTGTCTTCCTTGATGAGTACATTCCACAGGGAGAATTCTTAGGACTCTTCCTGAGTTGTAAAACTTTTAAGTAGCTTCTGAAATGTTTTACATCTCAAAGTGGAAAGAGAAAAATTTAATTACAAATTTTAAAATGTAAATGTTCTGAGAAAAGGGAAATATGGGTTTATGATAAAGAAGTCTGCCTCAAGTTTAAACTGAGGGGAACAGTAAAGCCTCCTTGGTCAGTGTTAAATAACAATGGTAATGTTTAATTTCTATAATATTAATAATGCATATTCTAATTTTAATTATAATGTAATTTTATTTATAATTTAAATAGTTGGTGATTGTTGTGTGAATAGACAGATTGTAGGAAGCAGCCAGATCTGGATAAGGCACTAGTGATCTTTAAAGTAGATATGGTCTTTTTCTTTTTGGAGAGGTTTTCGCTATAGAGTGTGTGAGCTCACCAGACAGACAGAGAGAGACACAGAGACAGAAAGCGAGAAATCAACCCCCAGGGGGGATAGTCACGCCGCAATCCCGTCTCCTCCATTCTCCTCTCTGGATCTTGGGCACGCACGCAAACGCGCCCGGCGTGAGTTTTAAGCCACCAGGGCCGGGACGCCAACTGCGGTCGACTACGTGGGAGTCCAGCGACATAGCCTTTACACTAACTGCTGGTTCCCAAAAGTAGATATGGTCTTTGTGCTGATTCTGCAGGGCAAGTGGAAGCTCTAACAAAGCCGTAATCTGCTGTTACAGGGCAGGGCAGAGTAAATTAAGGGAAGCTGAGGGTTAGCCACAGAAGCCCAGGGGAAACTTGTTTAGAACCACGAGATGCAAGGACCCATGGGAGGCAAGATGCTCCACAGCCACCTCTCTTCCCCATTACTGTGTGGAAGAACAAACCTGGGAATGGGCCGGGCCGGTGTTCTCCGTCAGAGATGCCAGGTCCGCCCAATCCCTGCTTTCTCTGCTTGTCAGTCTGTCCTTTCTCAATCCACCACCCACTTCCACTCCGGGTTCCACATCCTTTCCCCGTATATCTAGATAACTCTCAATCTCGATTCCCAAGTAAACAGAGCCAGAGGCGAAACTCGAGCGAAGGGTTTATTTGGAGATATAAGTGCACTGGAAAGAGAAGAGAAAAGGAAAACGACGGAGAAAATAAGGCAGGTCTGATTTGAGGGGGTTGGTTACTCAGAGATAAAAGCTCTGAGCTAATTGTCCAGTCTCATAGCTTTTGTGTAAAGAAATCAAATGAAACACGACACTTGGGAATAGTTCATCTGGGAGAAGAAAAATAAACTAATTTTACCATCGATTCACTTTTTTTGGCTCCCATTTTCCGCTGGCATCGATTCCTCTGCCCTTCTCTGTGGTATCACCTGACCGCTGTTGGCAGTGGGAGATGCCTCAGAGAAAGTCAGAGTTCCCCTCAAATCCAGCTGGAGGAGAACATAAGAATAGCAGTTTTTCTGGGCCACTCAGCACCATGAGAATTTGTTCATGTAGCAGTGGAAACAGTAGCGAAATTATCTCCCTAACACAGAAACAACACATGCCATCCATGGACAACCCCAGGTGGCGTGTGAAATAAATGGAGAAACGAGTTGCAGTAAGTGGTTTAGGGGCGACTAGACATATGGGGTAGTACAAAACGAGATTCATTCTTTACAGCGTAAAGCAAGATACATTTAAAAAAATTTGTGATAAATATATACAATTTCATTTGTCAATTAAACAAATAAGCTAAGTAATTTTTAAATGAAGTAAAAATAAATTATACAACATGAATACTCTGAAAAGAAAATCTCCCCTCCCCCCCCCCCCCCCCCACCCCCCCACCCCACACTACTTGTTGTTTTATATTAAGTCTGTATTATTTGCAAGGTGTAACCACTGAAGCCTGTGCTTAGTTAGTGAGTGGTCAGCTAATAACTGAATAGAGACTGCCTTCAGTGCCTAGAACCAATACATAAAGACTGAAAACCTCAGATGAAAAAATGAAACCATACATAGTGAAATTTAAAGAAGAGAGATTCTCTGTATCACAGAGAGAAAAATATTATTTATTATGGATATAATCAGGAAAAAAAGGATAGAAAGAAGGAGAGAAAAGAAAGAAAATATTAATTAGGCCAATTTAAAGAAAAATTCAAATGACAAAAAATAAGTAAAACCAAAAGGTAAATAAATAACAGACTAATATTTATCCAAAAGGCAAATTAATAACAGGCAAAGACAAAAAGCATCTTAAATGTCTTTCAATAGAGTTCTTGCTGAAAAACTATGGTGTAACCAAATAGTGAAGCACTCTGTAGCTATAAAAAGAGATGATCTCTGTATACTATTTTATAGATCTAGTCTTAAGGAAGAAAAGACAGATGCAGAAGAACAAATACAGAATGTTATTATTTCTTCTTTTTTTTTTTTTCCTTTTTTTTGTAGAGGTTTTTGCTATAGGGCGCGTACGCTCGCCAGAAAGACAGAGACAGAGAGACAGAAAGCGAGAAATCACCCCACAGTGGGGATGGCCATGCTGCAATCCCTTCTCCTCCATTCTCCTCTCGGGATCTTGGGCACGCACGCACATGTGCCCGGCATGAGTTTAAGCCACAGGGTCCAGGACTGGAACTGCGGTCGACTACTTGGGAGTCCAGCGACATAGCCATTACGCCAACTGCTGGTCCTGAGAATGTTATTATTTCTAAAAGAATGTCAGTGATACATGGATTTTTATATTTATATATATTTAAATATAATAATAATTGTTAACCTATGATTAAAGGAGAGAACAGCTTCCTCTAAAGGGATAGAACTAAAGACTAGAAAACATTAAAGCATGTAAATAGTTTATAAAATTAAATGTACTACTTTAAAAAAGCTTCCAAAAGGGATCCAGCAGAATGCTTTCTCACATGGTCAACTGTGGTTCGAGTTCTCGACCCGCTGGCTTGAAAATCACACCACGTGCAAGTACCTGCATGGCCAGGATCCCAGGAGGAAAATGGAGGAGACGGGGTTGAGGTATAGCCATCTCCCTTGCAGGTGAGTGACTTCTCACTTTCCCTTTCACTGTCTTTCTCTCTTCTCTCTCTCTCTGCCTCTCTCCCCTCTCTCTCTCTAGTGAGCACACATGCCCTTTGCGGGGAGGGAAGGAAGAAAAACCTACCAAAGAAATGTTTAAGAATTAAAAAGTTTGGGAACCAGCAGTTAGCGTAATGGCTATGTCGCTGGACTCCCACGTAGTCGACTGCGGTTCACATCCCGGACCCAGTGGCTTAAAACTCACGCTGGGTGCGTGTGCGTGCGTGCCCAAGATCCTGAGAGGAGAATGGAGGAGAAGGGGGGTGATTTCTCGCTTTCTGTCTCTCTGTCTCTCTCTGTCTGTCTGGCGAGTGCATGCGCCCTATAGCGAAAACCTCTCCAAAAAAAAAAAAAAAGAATGAAAAAGTTTCAGTTTAGCTGTATATCAATCTGGTGGCATAGTCATGTGGAGGAAAACTGTGAAATAACTGTGAAGCAGCATTCTGCTTGTCCATATGAAAAGTGCTGCTTTTATAAATCTTTATGTTAAATATTGATGTTCAGCATCAGTATAACTAGTGTGTGTGTGTGTGTGTGTGTGTGTGTGTGTGTATGTTTGTGTGTATGTATGAATATATAAAGACTTCAGCATAAGGTAGAAAGATATGGATAATGAACCAAAAATGACAATATAAAACTCTGCTATGAGGGACCAGCAGCTGGCATAATGGCTATGAGACAAAATATTACCTTAATAGAGTTTACTGGTGAAATGTTTTAATCTCTAAAGTATCATAATCAGAGGAATCAATCTATAGTAGCAACTTCTTATTCATAACAGATAACAAAAGCTGAAAAACCACAAAGGACAATGACTTTTAACCCAAAATTGTAGTAAATCTATCCATAAGCTGGACTCTTACTGATTCTAAAGAAAAATAAAATCTAAAAAGAAAATAAAAGAAAAACAAGGCAGTAAGAAAAAAAAAAGGCTCTTTTAAATCTAATCAATAGTAGAAAGATCTTAAGTTACCATTGTCAAATAAAAGAAGCAACTTTTGTTAAAAATAATCAAACTAGTTGATAAGATTTATCTTGTTTTAACATTTTTCTTTTTTTTGGAGAGGTTTTTGTTATAGTGTGCGTGCGCTCGCCAGAGATTCAGAGAGAGAGAGAGACAGAAAGCGAGAAATCAACCCCAAAGGGGGAAGGCCAAACTACAATCCCTTGTCCTCCATTCTCTCAGCATCTTGGGTACGCACGCACACGCACCCAGTGTGAGTTTAAGCCACCAGGTCCAGGACTTGAACTGTGGTCAACTACATGGAAGTCCAGCGACATAGCCATTACACTAACTGCTGGTCCCAATTTAACATTTTTTAATGTTTTACATTTTCTGGTTTATTCTTTCTGTATACAATTTTTGTTTACTTCATAAATCTATGGTCCTAAAATATTACTATGAAACTATTTAAACTCTTTAAATGTATCTTGCATCTTTGTAATATTATCAAATACTTTAGTTTTCTAATTTTCTAATTAGTAGGAAAATTCATATTTTAAATATTAGCAAATAAGGTCACTAAGTAAAACACATTCAGTATACTTATATCTTATAAGTACTGAATTCATATCTAACTAGAAAATTACTACTGTCTCAATAAGATTATGGTTTTTTGTGTGTATACATATATATTCCAATGAAAAGCTACTAAGGATATTTATTTTCATATACATTAATATTTCTGTATCATTTCTTTCTCCTAAGCTCTCCGTCTTAATAAACATTTGCCTGATGTCTCCTCTTGGTTATACTCATGGCCAAGCCAAATCCTGCCTTAGCTACAAACCTTTATTTCTTTCTGTAATCTTTATCTCTAAGAATGAAGTATAATATTTCTAAATGCGTAAGTGAGAAAATGAGTGGCTAAGTTAAAGTATTCCTGATCATTCCCCATCCATAAGTAATATCTCTGTCTGGTTAATTCGGTTCCCTGATCTTTTTGTATACTGACTCACTTCCATGCGTTGATTGTGTCTCTCAATATTTTAGGTCTACATTCTACAGCAAAGTGGTGCCTCACTGCCAAGCCACTCAAGCCTTTGTGTATTAATTCAACAAAAGTGTATTAAACAAGAACTATGGTAAGTACTATTCTAGCTGCAGGGATACTGAAGTTAAAACATTCCTGCCATCACGGACATTACATTGTGGTAAGGATGTAATGGTTTCGTGTTTCACAGCTGTGCTGCAGAATGATTTATTTATGATTGAAGATCTAACAGAATCACTCCTCTCCATTAAACCCTTCAGTGGCTCCCTATTAAAATAAATAAATGAAAGGGAAAAAAAAAGGCAACAAATTCTGTAACCTGAAAAATCCTTTATGTAAAATCTTACATTTTTCACATTTGCTCACCTAGAGTGTACACTGCACCCCTTTGGGACTACTTACAAGTTTTATAGTTGTGCTTCATTTTCTCCAGTTATTGTACTTTCTTTTCTCTATGAAAATCTTATTGGCAATTGCAATGTGCAGAATAATAAGCTTCAGACATATCCATGAGTTAACCCTTGGAATGGCAGAAGATATTTTTCAGATATGATTAAAGATAAGAATTTGGGGGGTCAGCAGGTGGCATGGACGTTAAGGTACTAGATCCCACATGACTGGCTATGCAATTTGATTCCTGTCCTGGTGGCTGGAAAATCTCACTGTGTATATGTGCTCAAAATACCAAGAAGAGAATGGAGAAGGGATTGTGGCATGACCATCTCCCCTGGGGAGTGATTTATCTCTCTCTCTCTCTCTCTTTTTCTCTCTGTCTGGCAAGTGCAAGCACCCTATAGCAGAAACAATAACAACACCAAAATAGAAATAAAGAGAAAGAGAAAAAAAAAAAAAAAGGTAAGCTCTTCGAGATAGGAAGATTATCTTAGAATGTTCAGATGAGCCTAATCCAGTCACAAAGCCTTAAGGTAGAAGAGAAATTTGCAACATAAGAAGGCCTTGACTTACCATTGCTGGTGGTGGTGGTGACCCCATAAACACGTTTTCTTCCTGGTCCCCAGAACCTCTGAATATTTTACTCCAATGGTTAAAAATATTTTGAACATGTGATTAAATCTAGTATTCTTATGAGAAGATTATCCTGGAGTATAACAGGGTGACAGAAGAAGGACCGATGTGAATTAAGGACATGTGACAAGAGACCTATAGGATTAAGTGATGCCCTTTGAAGATGGATCAAGGAGAATGTAGGCAGCTGAAAGAAAACCTTATTGACAGCAAATAAGAAGCTGAGGGTTTCTTACCTGTACATGTAGTGGACAGAATTCAACTAATGCTCCAAATATACAAGAAATTTATTCTTCCTCAGAGTTTTCTTGAAGATACTTTTCAGATATGATTAAAGGTAAGGATTTGGAGGGTCAGCAGGTAGCATGGGGGTTAAGGCACTGGATCCACATAACTTCCGTGTGGTTCAATTCCTGGACCTGGCAGCTTGAAAATCAAGAAAGGCTAACAGCCATGAAGACTACCTTGTATAACTCAATGAGACATGTGCTGGACATCTGACCTTTAAAAGTATAAGGTAATAATTTTGTGTTGTTTTAAGCCAATGACAAATCATTAACCTGCCTCCAAATCTCAACACCCCCCTCCACATATACCTCTTTACTAGGTGGATTACTTCTCACCCATCAATAGGCTAGGATCCTAACCCTCAAGATTCCCCCATGATCTCTCACCCTACAACCAAGAGTGTATCCTATGTGTACACCTCAATAAGAAAGTGAGCAGGGACCAGCAGTTGGCGTAATGGCTATGTCGCTGGACTCCCATGTAGTCGACCACAATTTGTGTCTCAGACCCAGTGGCTTAAACTCACACTGGGTGGACTGGGTGCATGTGAGTGCATGCTCAAGATCCTGAGAGGAGAATAGAGGAGAAGGGATTATGGTGTGGCCATCTCCCCTGGGGTTGACTTCTTGCTTTCTGTCTCTCTGGTGAGTATACATGCCCTATAGCAAAAAAACCCTCTCCAAAAAAAAAGGAAGAAAGAAAAAAAGAAAGGGTGAGCAGATTTAATAGAGCACTTAATTTGCAGAATGAAAATCACCCTTTGTCTGCATTTCTCACTACACTTTAAATCCTCTGGGAACAGAAGCTATTTGTCCTCTTTACTGCTGCTTCTTAAATTTCTAACACAGCAGTCACCAGTGTATATCAAATAAAAAATAAATGAATGTATAGAATAATGAAAGAGATTTAATCAGCTATTTTCCTCCAGCACAGTTTGTGGAATCATTTCATAGTAAGCTGTTGTTAATTACTTGAATATTTGATCTAAATGTAAATGAAAAAAAAATACTTAGTCCTATTGTAAACTGGTAATTTGATTATTTTACTAGACTGGTCAACCTCAACAGTTGCTGCTTTCATTATATCCATTTAAATATATTTACTCAGGATTCGAGTTTCTCCATTACTCTTTAGCCCCATCGAGCAAATATAGTTCTCAAAATTTAAGAATTTCTTTTCCCTTATGGAAGAAAGTATGAGAGAGGGAGAGAGATAGATGTAGATGTTTTTGGCAAGATCTCACTGTTTTGCAATCTTTCTGTCTCTGTCTCCCAGTTAGCTAGGACGATGTGCACACAACCATGCCCGATGTGTTCAGGCTGGCCTGAGAATTGAACCAGGCCTCTGATGCAGCCCCCAGCCTCACAAAGTGGTGGAACTACCTGTGCATCATTGGACTGGACCTTACTGGTCCTATCTTTATCTAGACGCTCACACATTTTCCTTCCTACTAACACCCACTATAATTGATTCCATCTCTTACCAACTCTAATGGCAATTACAGTTTGTAACAAACTCTAAAGTAATTAATGATAGATTCAGTCTTTTAGTCATAATTTCAAGTGTTTTAATTTTTTTCATTTTTACCAGAGGATAAGCATCAGTTAGTCTCCATCATAACATGAATATAGTTTGATTTGAATGTAAGTGGTATATTATCAACATTGTTCTTATAAATAAGCAAATTAAGAGTCCAAACACTTTAGTAAGAAACCATGTGATAACAGACTCAAAATTCTTAAATAAATCTATACAAACTAATATCAAGCTGATACCTATGTTTTATCATTTGAAAGCTAGAAAAATGTTGCATAAATCATTTTGTGTGTAACACAAGCACATTTTTTTAGCGTGGGAAATGATGAAAGAACCCCAGTATTAATTCCACTTTAGTCATGTGTGGAAGTTACTGTTCCAAAAGACAACAGCATGAGTGCTTAAATATGATTTCCAGCATATTTCTCTAATGGTCACAGTAATTATTTTTAACTTCAAGGGTATCCCATGTTATCGACAGACTCCAAGACACTTAACTATATCACATCTGGGAATGAACTAAATTTAAGTAGTTCTGAATTTCTCTTTACAGAGTTATAATAATTTCAGCTCCACAGAGTATTTTCCTTTATCACATTTTTAAGATGAAATATCAGATAAGTTATCTAAATTTATGAATTTTAGTTGTTTTCCACATTTAGATGTTGCAACATTTTAGGATTCCCAATTTTATTCTGTCTTGGCACTGCATATACACTTCTCCAATTAAAATAGAAACTCTATTAAAAGATTCTTCCCTGAAGCTGACACAAACTGAAGAGCAAGTACATAATCTCACAATTAAATACAGTATTATGTGCCATTTAAGTTCTCACTGTTTAATTTGTTTTTAAAGATGAACATTTCAAGGCTTTTTTAAAGCTCTATTTTCAATAATTGCAATTCACTAAAATTTGAAAAATTGAGTAACATGTTTGATGTGTACTTTCTCTAGAATTCTATTTTAGACAATACCCTACAGTAGTTTTAAAGTTAGGTTTTTAATGAGTTCTCTAAATTTGTCTTTCAGTTTTGATCAAAATGCAACCTAACTGTAGAGAACTGATTTTAAAATTATTTTTAAGGGTACTTAGGTTGGTTTACAAAGTAGGTCTCTAAAGCACATAACAGTTTGGAACAACTTTTGATGAGCAGCACAAAAACACACTATTATTCTGAACATTTCCTTACAATTACCATTAGCTTCAGTCCAAAATTTTTTAGTTCAGTTCATCTAACTTTATATATTAATGTTTTTGTAAATGTAATGAATTACGGTTTCTATGTCCTAGAGTAAGATGCCACATTTCTATGCAGTTATAAATTATGTATTTATCACAACAGTAGGACCAAAGGAATTTTCCCTTTCTATGAAGTTTTGCAGAAAATCTCTGACAATAGGCAGATTAATAAGAAAAACAGCATACAAATTTTATTTAATATTTATGTACACAGGGTCTATGGAAAACATAAACTCAAAGATGGCCAGATGGTGAAAATTTACATACCCCTTCACTGGAAGAGCAAACTGGGGAGAGGGTACAAGCAACTTCAGGGTAAATGTCTTCTAGGGGAAAAGAATGGATCCAATGTTCAGATAATGGTGAGTAAATTATTCATTTTGGGAGACGACTGGGCCTGGGAGAAGACACTATTTCAAAATTTGTCCAAGTATACTGACATTACTCAATATGACATTACTTAAATATGAGCTTATTGAAACCTCAAGGTTCAAGGGCAATTGTTTTCTTCATTGTCAGGTCCAGTCTTTAAGCCTGTAATGGGATATCAGAGTAAAGACCCTCCTCCACTTCAGAAGGAAAAAATGCTCAGAGTTGACTGAGATATAGTGGACAGGAAGAAAGTCAAAGAGAGAGCTTGGTTCTGAGGCCATTTCTTCTTTTTCTTTTTTGAGAGAGTTTTTGTTTTTGTTTTTCTTTAGGGCACATGCTCTCACCAGAGAGACAGAAAGACAGAAAGCGAGAAATCACCTGCCGGGAGGATGGCTTTGCAGAAATCCCTTTTCTACCATTCTTCTCTCGAGATTTTGGGCATGAATGAACATGCGCTCTGCGTGAGTTTTAGGCAGCTGGGTCTAGGACTCGAACCATGTTCAACTACGTGGGAGTCCAGAGACATAATTATTATACCACCTCCTGGTTCCCTGAGGCTGTTTCTTTAATTCAGCATGTGAAAGGGGGGTCAATTTTTGAACACAACACAACTAAGTTCAAGTATGTTTCTCTTCCACACTTTTTTCTATTTAGTTGGAGCATTGCTTGTAACAAAAGAATATACCGCACCAAAAATTATATTATCAACACAAACCACATAGTTTCATGTTTAAAGTATTAGTTCATAATAATATCAGATGTTTCAATCTTTGACAGAATAAATTTTTAAGGGATTTATTTTTATTTTTAGGAATATGCTTAAACAAAGATAATCATATTGGACTTAATTTTTCTTTTTCTAAAAGTTTATTCATTATTTTCATGAACAAGAGAGACAGAGAGACAGAAAGAGAGAGTAAGACAAGCACTCTCAACAGAGTGTCATGCCATGATCCATCTCACCTCTCTTCATCAGACTCTTCAGCCAACCAGGATTTCTGGCATATGCGCGTGTGTCTAGCTCATACAGGTCAACACAAGAACTGAAACCTCGTCTTCCATATGGCTTCCAACATTGCGAAACATTATTCTATCACTGAACCAACACTACTTGTAGTTCTATTTGAAGCTTGTAGTTCTATTTGAAGCTTCAAATAACATTTGCGATGGCCTATTGGTTAAACATTATCTCTGAGTGTGTCTATATATTTCTGGGTAAAGTTAGAATTTAAATTGGTAGATTGAATAAAGGAAATTATTTCCCCTGATGTGAATAGGCTTCGTCCAATGTTGATGGCTTGAATAGAAGAGAGGGTTCAGTAAGAAATCATTCTTTCTCTCTGTCTTCAAGCTGGGACATTGTCTTTTCCTAATTTCAAACTTTAATTTGAAATGGAACTATCCTATCATCTCACTAGGGACCCAGACTAATACAGTACTGATAAGAGGATGTTTAATTGTCTGCAAAATTTCTACCAATGGTAAAAACTTTAATAACTTTTTTTCATTTTTTATAAGTGCATAAGCAAACCTGAAAGTGAAAATGAATCAAATTAATTTGGAAACTTTTCATTTTATCTAAATGAAAAATCTAAATAATAAAAATTAGAAATATGGCAATCACTTACTCTTAAGAATAAGGTTTTAGTTTTTGAACTCATTGCAGGCAAAATATTTTATTACAAACATTAAAACATTTCCTCAACATAGGATAAATTAAATAGTGGTTGAATTGCTCAGTTTTATATTTCACATCAACAGAAATTTTTTTTTACATTTCTAAGACCCAGCAGTTATTATATTCCCACTCCCTGGGTTTTACCGAGCTTTCAACAAAGGCCACAGCACAATTGGTTGGTACACCGTATGGCTTGCAGAGGCAGCAGTATCCTTAGGGAAAACTATTTAATATAAAGAATAGAATAGAAAAAGTAGAACAGAATAGAAAGAAAACTTTAAGTTACCTTGTAACTATTTTTACATAGATTAGAAATTTAAAGTAATGATAAATCTACCTTGTCTTAGTTAAATAATTAGTAATAAAAATATTATGATTAATCATTTCTTTTTTTTTTTTTTTGGAGAGGTTTTTGCTATAGCGCACGTGTGCTCTCCAGACAGACAGAGAGAGACAGAGAGACAGAAAGCGAGAAATCACCCCCCAGGGAGGATGGCCACGCTGCAATCCCTTCTCCTCCATTCTCCTCTCGGGATCTTGGGCACGCACGCACACGTACCCGGCATGAGTTTAAGTCGCCGAGTCTGGGACTCGAACCGCAGTCGATTACATGGGAGTCCAGCGAAATAGCCATTACGCTAACTGCTAGTCCCATGATTAATCATTTCTTAGTAATAGCATCTGTTTAAGTTGGTTTAAGAAAACCAGTGTATTATAATATAAAATCATATGGAACAGATGTTAAACCATTTAGAGTACTGGAACAGGACTGTTTGCAGAGAGGTTTATATGGTTTCATAAATATAAAGAATCTGATCTGAGTTACTGCAAAGTTAAAAGAGGAACTCTGATTAATGAAGTACAGTAGTGGAAACTAAATCAACTACACATAAACATTAAGAATTGGAGCGGGGAACTAGCAGGATTTGGACCGGGGGCAACTAGCTTGTTACGTATTTCTTACTTTACCTTATCTCTTATATCTTCATCATATTTTCTGGGTGTTGAAGATAAGCTTCTTCTATTTTCAAACTACATCATAGAAATTGGCCACACTGTTGTCCCAGAGATTGTATATTTAAATTCTACTCACTTACATAATCTCAATGGTATTTTTAGTCAACACTTTGTAGACCTGGAAGAGAATATGTAATGATTTCAGCAGGGCTTGTGTGACGGTTGTGGTTCCTACTCAACTCCTGATGCCTACATCAGGAAGCTGAGTAATGCTGACAGCTCAGATTATATTGTTCATGGAAGTAAAGGTATCTTTCAGGTTGTATCTACACTGAATATGGCAGTACCATGTTGACATGTACAATTTGGGAAATTTTAAACACATTATATTAATTATAATATAAAATTACAACATATATTGTATTATGTGCTAATACTGCATAATTAATCCTATTCAAATTAATTAGTTTGAAGCATATTATATTAATTGAATGGATTTCTCTAAAATTAATTTTTAATGTAAGTACAACCATTTACAGTGTCCAAATAGGGCATAGATATGAATCTAAACTGGCCTTTTTAGCTAGTAAGATGTATCTAGTAAAATAAAGAGATGATCCATGATCCATAGGGTCCACATGAGTGTAAGTGGAACTAATGTGGTTGCTTTCTTTCTGAAAACCTTGAAAAGGAAGGCTGAGGCAGAGAGAGTAAAGAAAAAATATTTATTTGGTCCAGAGTTAGGACGATTGTCCAGTTACTACAAAATCCAAGCTGCCCAAGTAATATATGCTAGGCTGTTATAAATTGCAGGATGCCTTTAAAGGCAAAAGGTACAAATAGAGTGGAAAATAAAAAAAGTCTTGTACAACAGTGATTGACTAAATTCTGTGGTCAGGAGAGAACGCCAGCCTCATGGTTACCTAGAGCCCTTGCTTAATCTTAAGCAAATTGTAGAGTCAGTGAATTTAGAAGGCAAAGGGGGAACATTGAAGTCTATGTAGCATCTTGAGTTATTTTAGGTGCACATTTCTTAAGAAAGCCACAAGATGTGCAAAACATTTATTTCTTTACAACCCTCATTTAAGTAGCCTGGATTCTCCAGTATTCAGGAAAATCTCATCTTCTTGGTTAGCTTCCTTAAAGTTTCAGTTTGGTGATGTGACATTTTAACACAAATGACTCTATTTTGGTCTGGTCTGTTGGGGCCCAGAAATGAGGTTACTCCAAACAACAGCCTCCAATAGAGCTTATTTAACACCCAGAGAATTAATGCAATGACATTTGGGATGATATTACAGATAAGATATGTAACCAGGATTTTATAAAATGTTTTCTAAGTTGAATTTTCAGCCAACGTAAAGAACTATGGTATGTATAACCAAAAAAGGACTTTAACAAATTTTATTTTCTTGTTGTTCATGTTTAGCTGCTGGAAGGAGACATCTGTCCATTAGTAGTATCAGTGATTTATGTTTTTCTTATACATCAGACACTAATAATTGATATTTATAATTTGAAATTTACAATTAAAATGATAAGGAAAACATATATTTTATGATTAACCATAAAAGGAAATGACAATATTTTTTAAAAAGTAGACTATAAAGAGCATAAAGAATGACAGGTAAATATGCAATTTTTTTTATTTAAAAAATTTACATTTAATCACTGTACATTACAGTGTGCAATCTGGTACACATTATCACCAACAGATAACTTTCCATTTCTGTGTCTGTTAAAGGTTGTTTGTTTCTTCCATGTCCCCTTTCCCTCCTATTTTTATTCACTAAGAATTCATTCTTTCTATTATTCTTTTATTTACTCAATAGATAGCCAAGACAGACAGAAAATGAATACTGACTTTTTCCACTTAATTCCTCATCACTTTCTTTAATCTTATCCATTCGGCTTCGTTTATTTCCTTCCCATTAATTTTTTATGGAAACTAGCTTGTCTTTAATTAGAGAAGACATTTGTACACTAACATTTTGTGTCAAAAATTTTTACCTTACTTCATATTAAACAATAATAGAGAGCAAAAACTGTCTTTCCTGGATGTATTGTTTTTTTACTAGGTCTGGAAAAGGTGTGACTAATGATTACTGGTTCCTGCTGTTTCTTGCTTAGATCAGTAATTAGCTCCTTCAGTTGTTCCCATTCTAAGTGCAGGGGGTCCTAGTGAGCCATTTAAAGATGCTGAATGAATGGATGATCTATCATGTAGTTTTTCTGAGAAAGCTCTTTTATAGCAGAAAGCACATTAGGTGGGAAGCAGGACATCTTGTCAAAACATGGTCTGGTTTTGTTTGCATCCAAAATTTTCCTCTAATCTCAGGGCCTGTTATTTGGAGTGTAGGTCCTTCTTTATTCCACCTTAAAACTGACAACAATAGACCAAGAAGTCCTGGTGATTAGAACATATATGTGCCAAACTTTTCAATACATCCTTAATTATAACAGATGCTAGGCAAAGAAAAAAATTGTATGTTGAAAAAAATCTTACGATCTGCCAAACCTGTTAGAAATGATCACTGCGAATGTGCAAATCTACTTTAAAAGACACAGGACTCATGTCTTTAAGAAACCATCAATTCGTTTAGTTCATCTTTTGTCTTTACTTGTTCTGTTTATATATAATATGATTTCTTAAAAGAGAGATTTTTGCTATAGGCATGTGTGCTTGCCAGAGAGACAGAGATAGACAGACAGAAAGCAAAAAATCACTCCCAGGAAGTATGGCCATGCCACAATCCCTTGTCCTCCATTCTCCTCTAGGGACTTTGCACACACACCAATTTTAAGCTGCTGGGATTGGGACTCAAACCCAATGGTCAACTATGTGGGAGTCCAGTGATGTACCCATTCCACCAACTGCTGGTCCCGAATTATAACATGATTTTTTACTTCTAGATTTGAGCCAAATATTACAGGATTTTTTCAATGGAATTTAGAGTTGAAGCAATAATTGCACCTCAGAAAAATTTTAACAGGTAAGAAGTGAATTATTCAAGGATGTATCAATGGGAAAGATAGGCTAGAAATAAGTCTGAACTCAACTTCTATAAAGTAGGTAGGTCTGAACTGAGCTCTGCTAAAGCAGGTAGTGGTTCAGATTTAAGGGCTAGAATGAGCTAATGGAAAAGTATTGGAGGTTATTAGACCATCCGGATTTGCTAATTGACCTTGTCTTTATCACAGGAGGTAGTTTTAGAACTGGGAGCAAGGCACTCACCAAAATTAGCATCCTAAACTGGGAGACAGGGGTGCTATCTTCTTTCTGAATACATTTCAGATTACATTACATTACACATTCAGATCCCTAAAAAAGACATCACATGTTATAAAACAAGCAAGAAACTTGGAAAAAAAATACATTCACATATATCTCAAAGGAGCAGGGAAAAGTAAAAAAAAAAAAAACACAAATTTTTCACAGTAAATCCTCAAAGAAAAAGCAGCTGAGAAGCCTAGAGTCAGGAAAAAGCCTATGTAGGGTTTGGTCAAGCTGAGTGTAAAGTTAAGGTCAGCTTGATCATGGGATCAAAGAATTAAGAACTTCAACTTTCTTTTCAGATTTTAATTGAACATGTAGCAAAAGAAAATGACATTTTAAGATGTGTGAAAGCTTTGTAATGTTGATTATTCATTTATGGTAAGTATCCTATTAAGTAGTCTATATATTTGCAATATAATAAAATATTTAATATGATATCCCTTGTGAACTTAAATAAAGCAGGCAAGAGCTCATCCTTTCCTGACAAATGTTTTATAATGGCAGTCAATATATCAGCCAATTTGGTCACACAATATCTAGAGACATTCGTAATAAATATGAAAGAAAGATACTGTATTTTAAGTACTTTCTACATTCAGCTTCTACCAGAGTTTACCAGCATTGTCTCACTTAATCACTATACTAAATATTATCTCAGATTTATAGATGAGAAGCCTTGACTTAGAGAAATTAAAGCCTGTATAAAGATACAAAGGTAATGCAGAGAATAACCTCACTCATCATCAACTGCATTGATTCCACAATGCCTTATCTCCCTCCATTTTCCACCTTCTATCTTTTGTAATATCTGACTTTCCTACTGAGCATCTTGGAAATAAAGCACAGTCAATGATAAAGCACATCTAAATGCAGTATAAATTGTTAAGTCATGTCTCTTAATTTTGAATGAATTATCTGTTTGAAAGACTAGGCAGGTGTTCATCTTTATAATTTTTAAAAAGAATAAAATTCTACTTTATTCTTAACCAACCAAGAAGAACCCTGTACTGTAATAAAAATAGAGTACAAATTAAAAAAATGATACTAATATCTCATTGCTTTATTAGAGTAAGGCAGGAGGATCTTATGTTATTTGATGTACATGAAAATCATAAATCTTACATTCAAAACATTCTAACGTGTGGATTATTTCTGGACGACATGCAGGACGGTGAAGTGAATGTGATCCAGATAATTTAACCTTTTTACATTAATGCCACGGACATAGTCTATATAAGAGTCACAGCTGCTGTCGATATTCCTTTATTTTTCTGGTATAGCATCAACAATTATGTTTAAAACTAGTTCAAAATCAAGAATTCTCTGTGTGGACAAAAAGGAATTCAAATCTGTTGGATAGAACATTGATACTGATACAGATAAGTAAAAAATGGGTAAAAAACATCACGTAACTTCTTGTGTATTATTAGGTATGGTGAAATTCTTGAGTTGCTTGATGAATCATTACTCAGTACTGTAACTACTGGAGACCAAAGACCGAGTGAGGGTGATAAGCAGTGTGTCGCACCCAGCAAGCAGCATTATGATACTTATTTCTGAACAAATGGGTGATATACCCTCTGAAGTGAAAAGGCAGACAGTAGCAGGCTATCTGAGTGCTAGAGAATTTATTATATAAGAACCAGTAAAATGTGGTTTGGGAAATGGGGGTAAAGTTTTGTGTGAGTAACAGTTACACATTTAGTTTGTACACTTGGCTATTTAGCGCTTGGATTTGCAGTGTCCTTATTCAGAATGAAGCTTCATGTAATAATTAAGGACATTTGAATTGTCCTGAGTCTAAGTACCTGTTCAATTTTTTACCTCTCAATTTCAGTAACTTGCTCTTTTAAATAGTAAAATAATAGCTACCACCGTATCACATTGTCTTGAGAATTAAATGAGACTTGGAAAGTACTGGGCATATTACCTTGTGTACTGCTAGCAATAAATATTAGTTGTTACTATTTTTAATAGACATGACAATCTTGGTCTTAGTATTTCATAATAGTGTGAAGACCCTGACCGGTGAAAACAGATTGGCATTTGGCTTGTGATATTGGGGGAATGTTATGGTGTAAAATATTTTTGAAATCATCCTCCTTAGTAAATCTCAATTTAATTAAACCCAGTATGGCACAGTTTACTCAGCTTTCTATCAAACAGGTCACGTATTCCCTTTGGGTGCTCTACCGTAATTTATGTCAGCATGGCATGGAATGTATACCAAGTTGGAACTTTAAGATAACTTGATGGACTGGAAGGAGGGACACCACTACCACAACTGTACCCACATGGGAAAGGTCCTCGGGTTGCTACTGGAACCTTCCTGTACATACTCCAAGCACACGTATGCATGTGCTGTGACCCTGACCAAGCTTGGGGGGCGGGGAGTGGATCACAGTGTGAGGACTCTGTTGGGAACACTTATCTCTCTAGTTCTTTTATGAGATAAGTAAATAATTAAATAAACTTTACAAAAAAACCTTGAATATGATGATTTTATTATAATTAGCCCAGTTTTAAATTAAAAAAAAAAAGTCTGTCTCCATTGGCATTCTTTGGTCAATTTAACTCCTCTAATTAAATGATATTTTCTCCCTCATTGTGAAGTGTTATTTCTGTAGTGTTCAGCAGTAGCCGAACTTTAACTAGGACACTTAAATGGAATATTTAACTATCCTTTTGATACCCCTTGAGTTTAAATAGCTAATATACCTCACATGGAGACCCAAATTCTTTATGGAGAAATCTAATTAGTTGCATTTTCCCTAATAGTTTTATATAAAATATTGATAAGGACAGTAGGAAAAAAAGAAATTAAAATGAAAAAAGTGAAAACCTATCTATTTTCATATAGATGTGATGATATTTATAAATGGCTAGATGGCAAATATAGTTCTTTTGTGAATGGATTTTAGCTTGATTCTAGAAAGCAAGGTTAAGCCACTGAAATATCTTCACTCAGAACAGTGACATAATCTGAGAGCTTTGCCTACTGAAATCAGCGCCCCTCCATGGTTATCCTGCATGGGGAAAGGCACCGAAACATTTATGTTAAGAGCCAACACACCTCATGTTAAAAACAAATATAAAACATTGTTGTCTTGCTCTTCCTGTCACTAGAGTGAAATCATTAGATTTATATTTAGTTTCCCTTGCCTCCAGAATATCTTAAGGAATTGAAGTATTGAGAAATAAGGCTATCCGTAAGGAATTAGAGTTATAAGAAAAAAAAAATAAACATCTATGAAAAAGGCATCTCACTCTAAAAAAATGAATAGAGTTGTTGAGAACATTTAATATATGTGTATATTACTTAATAAGACTAATGAAATGAATATATCAAAGCATTAACTATTCAACAGTATAAATTTTCTTATATACAATGTATGACCGTTCTTTAATGTCTCCTGTGTAGGCAAAGCTGAGATCTGCCCATTCCCCCTCCATCTTGTACACGTAAGGGTTATTTGTAAACTATGATTCCATAAACACAAATACAAACACCTGTTCTATGGATGAGCATCTGATGGAGAAAACGATCAAAATGGAGGAAAAGCATTTGCCATCAATGTATGCCCATTTGTTGGAATTTGTCTTAATTTATAACAAATTGACTAAAATGTTTTACAAATTAATACTGTTTTGGATTCCTGCCAAAGTCTGGTTGATATATTTTTCAGTTTACACACTGTACAATTTACATTGTGGTATATAATTCTATGGGTTTTGAGAATGAATAAAATACTGTGTTCACCACAAGAATCTTGATTCAGTACATTTCAATCACCCCCAAATTCCCTATGCTGCCCCTTTATAGTTGACGCCCTTGAAAATACAGTTGATTTTCTAACTCTATTGTTTTGTCTGTTTGCAGAATATATTATGGATGGCATCATATGAGAAGTAACAGTGGGCGTCTGGTCCCTTTTATTCAGCAAAATATAATTAAGATGCATACATGCTGTTATATGAATCAATACTTCAATAATTTTTATTTTGTATATAGTCTATTGTATGACTTTATTAAGCTTCTGTTTCATAGTTAAAGGACATATAGTTTGTTTCAAACTTGAAACCACTATAATATTTACATACAGAATTTTGTGTGAACACAACTCTTTGCTTTCCTTTGGAAAATATGGAGACTAGAGATTTCTGGGTTATAAGCAAAATATATTTATAACTTTCTAAGAAAATGTCAACTTTTTTTCTAAGGAGTCTCTATGATTTTTCTTTTCCGCCAGAAATATATAAAAGTTCCCGTATTGAGTAGCACTTGGTATTGTCCGGTTAGGGATATAGTAGGGTCCCATTGTTTAATTTGAAATTCCTTAATGACTTCTGATGTCAAATATATTTTCACATAGTTATTTACCACTTCTATATTTTCTTTGGTGAATTATCTGCTCAGATATTTGGCTGAATTTTTAATTTTTAAATTTCTAATTGTGTATTGAAGTTTGAGTTCCATATATATTTATTGTCAGAATTACTATTTCTAAATTATATCCTTAAGTTTGTGGCTTTTTGTTCCCATAGTGAAAGCGTTTAATTTTTCAAGCTACCAGGTCCAGAACTTGAACCACAGTCGGTCATGGGGGAGTCTATCCAGCAATGTAACTGCTAAGCAATCTGCTGGTCCCAACAAAAGCTATTAATTTTTCATCAAATTCAGTTTGTCATTTTTCAATGAACATTTGAAAACTGTCTAATAAACACAATGGCATACACACACACAAATATATATAAATATAATTTACTTCTTGATGTTGTATAGTTTTACATTTTTCACTTAGATCTATAATCCACTCTGAGTTCATTTTTGTATAAGTCTTAAGATATGGGAAAGTTTCATTATCTTTACATATTTATGTCCAAGCCTTTCAGCAGAATTTGTTAAGCTGATTATCTATTCTTTATTTAATTGGCTTAAATCATTATCAAAAGTCAGTTGACATAGCTAGCTGATGACATGGCAGTTACTTTGCTGGATTCCCACATGAACAGGCGTTTGTGAGTGCAAGCCCAAGATCCTGGGAGGAGAATAGAGGAGAAGGGATTGCTGCGTAGCCATGACCCCTGGGTGGTGATTTCTCACTTCCCCTCTCACTGCCTCTGTTTCTCTCTCTCTGGCAAGTGCTCATGCCCTAAGGCAAAATCCTCTACAAAAAAAAGTCAGTTGACTGTGCTGGGCTGTCTGTAAATGTTCCATTGTATGGTATTACCTATCCTTTAACCCATGTTACATGAGTTTTGTTACTGTAAGTTTAGAATTTTCTGTTTTCTATTACATTCATTGATTTCTGTTCTTCATTCCTTCATCTTTTATTTGTTTTTATTTCATTTGTCCATATTTTTTCCGAGTTTTGTAAGGTGCAACACCCAGTTAGAATATAGAAAATATATTCACAGTAGAAATAAATGTCATAAATTGTGTATTTAAAAAAAGGAAACACTCGGTTATAAATGATAAAAGCCAGACTATTCATGGAGGAATTAATATAAAGAAAATACAAGGTAAGATTTTAATGGAGGGCAAATTTATTGAACTATGACTATTAGGTCAATAGAATAATTTTTTAAAACCATTATGTTGGGTAAAAAGTAAATAAAAGTTCTGGATACATGGGAAAACTAAAAATTGGGAAACTGGTGAATGGTTAGGGGAGACTGAAAGAGCACCTCCCCTAATGAAGGCTTGTTGGTAAAATGAAGAAACCGAATAGCAGTGTTTGAGTTAAAATTCATGACTTTGCAGCCTTTTTCTGGTTTTGATTACTAGCCACATGACATTAAAAAATTGAGCATAGAACAGCATCAGAGAAAGATAACAATTGGTGGTGAAAACTTTGTGAGAGGTTTTTATTTTTTAATGAACAAAAACAAGAGTGGGGCATAGAACTCATTTAAATAATCATCTGAAAGTCACTGTTATAAGGCTATTTCATTCTTTTCAAATTGTTGGCATGTACTTTTTAAAATTTTAGTTTCATAGATTCTTTGTGACACATTTCAAGCTGTTGGTATTATATAAATTTTTATATGTCACTCGATGTGTTCCTAAGTTTAGGTATTTACAGAGCTGTGACTAAAACCGAGGTCCAATTAAGCTTGCGGTGAATTTATTTCACCTTACCATGAGATTCTAAATTTCTCAAACTAAATCTGTCAAAATCTGACAAATTTGTATGTCAACATTTTCCTTTTAAATATGCAATGTAGTTTATTTAGATTTTGAATGAACAATGTGCTCTTTTAAAAATAAAAACATTATCTAAGAAATTTTGAAAAGGCACTTAATCTACTATCTGGCATTACTCCTATTGATTAAAAATTTAACTAACAACAATTATATTTTCTCAAAGTGGGATAATTTATTCCCCCTCATTCCCACCATATGGTGGTTGTTCCTACTACCCACTTCTTCTCTTTCTTTCTGTAGCTACTGAATGGCAAACTGTAAACACAGATGTCCAACTAGTGACATGTGTCGGCATTCAGCATTCTTCTTTTCTGGTGTGGCTTTTGTTACTCAAAGTGTTTAGATGTAATGACCTCATTATTCCTGGACACACTAGTTTTTTACTTTGTTTCCTCATCTCTCACATATATATATATATATTTTTACAATAACGGAGGGCATTGTTTTTAAAAAATAGTACTTGCCTCTTTATTATTAAACAATATAGAAAAAGTATAAGCAGAAAACAAAAAATTACTCAAACATCTTAACTATGTGACGGGATATCTTTCCAGATATAACACTGTGTCTTTAAACAGGCAGATCAACGGATGAAAAGATGAATGAACAGGCAAAACGAAGAGCTCTCCACTCTGTCTTCAGGCGATCTCATCCAGTCTGGTGACTTTAAATTGCTTTTATTTTCTATGAACAGCAAAATAATATTGCATTTATTTTGCATGGGTACCATACCTATCTTGCAGTAAAAGAAAACATATTTTTCCTCATTTTGACCACTTCCACCACCAGTGCTACTAGTTATCCTAAATTCCTAAAAAAGGATTCTTCTAGAACATTTTAAAAGCCCACTGGTCTCTTGCTGCATCTCTTTCTCTCTTTCATAATATTTCTCCAGAGTAAAAGGAATTACCCATAAAACATAAAAATCAGATGATCTTATCCCCTCACCTGAAACCATAGAATCATTTACAATAAAATACATTTTCTTAGCATGACCTTTTAGGTCTTCCCTGATCAGTCCTTGATCTGCTTGTTTGAGAGCATCTTTAGATACTTCCCCTTCTGCCCACTTGGATTCATCCCACTGAATTTGTTTTTTAGAAGGATTCTAGGTCATGTTTCTGGAGGTACTGGGCACCTGCTCTGTTCTTCAAGAATGTTCTTCCCAAAGTTTTGCATTTATTATTTCTACTTTTCAGTTATCCCTTCAGAGAGGAATTTCCTGACCATCCTTAAACATCTCTTCTCCACTTTATTTCTTTCATAACACTTGTATTTACTGGAAGTTCTGTTATGTGACTATTTGGGTAGTTTTACTGAATGCATTCACTGTATAATACACTCTCCAAAGACACAAAATGTGCTCTTTATTTTTACAGCCTTTCCTACAATAGCGAAGTGGTATTAGGTGGTATGCAATAGTTGTTGAATATATGAATTTAAAAATAGATTAATAAAATGAGAATGTACCGTGCAAGGCAATTTTAAATTAAAAGTAATAAGTCGAATTCTGATAAAACTAAAATACAAGTAGATTAAAAGACTTGCTAAAATAGAGCTCTAGTTGTTGAAAGAGATTCTAATTGTAAGATCTCTTCTCAGTTTCAAAAATACAATGATTTTGTTACTTTTAAAAATCTATTTTCCTTATCAAGCAATATTTATTGATTTCAAAATAAAGTATGAAGGACTCGTTATGTTTGACTTTATTTCCACAATTTCTTTTTCCTATTAGGAGTGTATTTGGGTTAAATTACTTTTACACAATTAATTTTTAAAAATCTGTATTGACCTTTGTATTCATAATAGTTACAGACATTTCAGCTATGTATATATATTATACAAATGGATTTTTTTTAAGAATAGAGTATTTTTTTAATTGCTCATTTATTTTGGTTTTGGACAGATCAATTTTTTGTCCAATTGTTGCATTTTTATAAATGTACTAATGATGCTTTTTAATCAATAAGTCTAAGCATCTTATCTATATCTGTATACCACTGTCATACTTGAAAATCAAGTTACCTGAATAAAAAAGTATTAGCTTTGGGCCGGTCCTGTAGCACAGTGGTTAAGCACCATATATTGGGAGCCAGATCCCACATGGCCCATCACGGTTTGTAGCCTGGTCCCAAGTGGCTTATAAAATATGCCGAGCATGTGTGTGCATACTCAAAATCCTGAAGGGATGGAGAAATGGAGGAAAAATTGTTGCTGCATGACTACAACACATTAGGAGATACTTTTTATTTCTTTCTCTCTCTCTGGCAAGCACATATACCCTCTGGAAGTAAAAAAAATATATTTTAGCCAAGAAAAGTATTAGCTTTTATTTTACTACTGTCAAACTTTTCTTTTAATTAACAAATAGAAATTAGATATCTGCATGGTATACATTGTGGTGTTTGATACAGCCATAAATTGTGAAATGCTTAAGTCAAGCTACTAATACATCTATTTCTTCACATAGTCATCTGTTTTGTGTGTGTGTGTGTGTGTGTCTGTGTGTGGTGATAACACTTAATACCTACTCTTTAGCCAATGTTAAATGTAAAATATAGTGTTATTAACTGTACCCACCATGTAGTCACCTTACTATTTCTGTCTAACCAAAGTTTTGTATTCTTTAACCTACATCATCCCAATCCTCACTATCTCCCAGCCTCTGGTAATCAGCATTTGTACTCCCTAATTCTAGGTGTTTGAGTTTCTTGGATTTCACCAACAAGTGAGATGACAGAGTATTTGTCTTTAAGTGTCTGGTTTATTTCACATGGCTAGGTCCACTGCAGATACAAAGCCTTGGTGCAGAGGGTGGGCACTCAAGAGGCAGCTTTGGTGGCGGGGGTGTGATTCAGGGCATGTGTGTCATCCAGAGGCTGAGAGAGGTGATGAGTCTTTTCCTAAATCAGCTCAATAAGCAGGTGCTTCTTGAAGCTGGTGGGATGAAAGAGGGATGCAGCCCTTTCTAGGGTTACCCAGGAGAAGTGGCAATTACCATTTCTCAGTGGTAAAAGATGCACTGTGGAGTAGTGCCCTGGGGAACATGTGGCTCCCACTGCCTGACTGATACCAGTAGTATCCAACGCTACTCTTTGTTCTTAACTCTCTCCTGGTATCAAGGTGAGCCAATCTCACCAGAGATCCTTTCTGTGTTAATATTCTGTGCATTTTTTTTTCCTCCACTGTATTGCAGCGGATTCTTTAATGGGCCCTCAAACTCTCTTGTTACTTTATGCCTGTCTATATGTGTTTTCTTTGTGAGGGATGAAGGCTGGTATCTCCTATTCCACCACCTTGATGACATATGTCAAAGCTTTTATTTTCACTTAACTATTTTCTGGCTTGTGTTACCTGAGGGTCTGAAAACAAACTTTTTTCTTTTCTGTGACACTTGATAGTTTTTGTGTTGACTTTACTAATAATGCCAATATTTGATCCTTCTCATCTTCTGAGAACACAGATGATTCTACATTCCTTCCTTAACCTGCCGCAAGGGAAAACTTCATGAGTAGTTTTTGATGAGGGAGTAGAAGAGGTAATAAATGACACATAAAGGTCAAATCATAAAAAGGTAAAGATTTTCATATGCTTGTTTGCTACCATGGCAACAAGGCCTTGTTCCAATTGGTGAAGCTAATGGGTGATGGGTCACAGCTCACTGCCAACCTGCATGGAATGACATGAAAATGTTATATTTCTATTCTTGACCCAGAAAATGGTAGTTTCCTTTATTTCAGCTTAATGTAAGGAACATGTAACAAGCTACAGACAGAATTTTAGATCAAGGCACTACAAATTGAGGTTAATTTGTTATGATAACCACTAATACAAATCTTACTTATGATTCCATTTTTGTTTTGTATTGTTTTGTTTTTCTGAGAAAAAGTGTACCTTTTGATATTTAAGAATCAAGTCATTATTTTAGGGAAGTTACCTTCTATTTTGTTTTTGAATATGGTCTCTTTTCTATTTGAATTATACTCTTCTTCAAGTACTCCATATTTTTTAAAGAAATGTCTTTCGCCTATAGTCCATAATAATCTTCTTCCCTCAATTTTATGTAATTATTTATTTTTAAATTTTTATTTACAACAACTTTTCTCAGGCTTATTCACTGTGTATGTTTAATTTTAATCTATTCTTATTCTATTTTTGTTGGTTTCGTTTTTCATTTACCTTTTCTCTCTGGATTATTTTAAATTTTTGCTCCTTTCTCACTCATTATTCTTTCATTTGTTTGTTCCTTCCTTTCTTAAAATAAGATGCCTTTAATTCTGTTGCAACTACAAAGAATATTCTATCTGATGTCACATTTGTTTCCTTTGAGTAATGCCTTGTATGATGCAGTCAATTCCTAACTCATATATCATGACTAATTTATCATTTATTAACTGTTTGTATACATTTCTTTCTTTCAAAACAATCCTTTTCTCTTTGTTTCATTTCTCTTCTTTTTTTTTTTTTTTTTTTTTGAGAGGTTTTTCGCTAAAGGGTGCATGCACTCGCCAGAAAAACAGAGACAGAGAGACAGAAAGTGAGAAATCACCCAACAGGGGGGATGGCCATGCCACAATTCCTTCACCTCCATTCTCCTCTTGGGATCTTAGGCATGCACACACATGCACCTGGTGTGAGTTTAAACCACCAGGACTGGGACTCGAACCACGATCAACTACATGGGAGTCCAGTGACATAGCCATTACGCTAACTGCTGTTCCCCTCCTTGTTTCCTTCTAATACTTATCTTTCAGTTATTCCTAAGTGTATGAAGAACAGTGATATGGAGAGGTGAGGAAGGGTACTCACCTAAAGAGCTAAGAGGAAGTGAGGAATGATGATTCACATATGAATTAGAACAGTCAATAGACTTGTTTAGTGTCATGGTTTCGAACAATCTTTCACTGTTTTATTTATTTGTTTATTTTTATTCTTTAATCTAAGCTGCATCTTTACTGGGTCTGAGGTATTGTAGAGGAGACCATAGATCACAGCAAAACCCATTAAGTCACACCATTTCTTTTTTATTATATATACTTAAGGCGAGAAGTGAGGTCTTGATATGGTATACTCTTTTCATATTTGACTTTCCTGCTCACTTTTCTTGGCCTCCACTTTGCATTTCTATCTGGCAAATTTCCAAAGTAGATAAAAGTATGTCTATAATAAAAAGTGTGTGTTTACATTGTTTCTCTTAAATATCCTTTTTGGAGTCCGCAGTGTTAAACTAAACCTCTACAGGGCATTCTTTATTGTCAACCTCACATACTCACTTGCCCACACTTTTTAAAAGTACTTATCTATAATTTGGGATATCACCAGTTTTTCTCAAATGATATTAGGGTTTATCTTCAGAAAAATCACATCACATTTTGAAAAAGAACCATCCTGTTTGAAGTCCAAGACAGCATTTCCAAATATTCCTTCCTCTTAATCTAGAAGTCACAGCTTAGGGCCCATTAAGTTATATAGAGTTTGGATTTGAGGACTCACCCTGCTATTTTGAAGACCATTTGCTGGCTTTTAGTTCATATTTCAATAAATGTGACAACCACTACAGTGTTCAGAAAGATCAAAACGTTTTTACTGCCTGTTAAATTTGGGGGCTTAAAAGTATTGAATGAATAAATAATTTAAAACAAATAGAATGAAAATGAAACAAAGGGAAACTGTTGTGCAGATGGTAATCTGGACCAGACTTCTAACACTTCAAAGAAAATACACTTGTGAGGGCATGTGCTGTTCCTCTGTACTGAGCCTATTTCATGTAACACAATATCCTTTAGCCTCCTCCATATTGGTGTGAATGACAGGATGTTTGTTCTTCCTCTTTTAAATGGTCAAATTGTATGCTATTGTAAATGTACACTCCATTTTCTTTATCCATTCATCTATTGATGAACATTTTAGGCTGATTCCACACCTCCGCTATTGTGATAGTGATGCAGTAAACATTTGAAGTACAGACATCCCAACAACATATCGATTTCCTTTCCGAACAATACAGACCTAGCAGTGGAGTTCCTGACTCATATGGCAAGAATAATTTTAGTTTTTTGAGTAAACTCCATACTTGTCTAATAATGGTACTACGGGGGGGAGGGAAAGGAGAGCTGTAGGTTGAGAAATACCAAATTACAGTCAAAAGGAACACATTCTAGTGTTCTTTAGCACAGTAGGGTAACTATAGTTATATAGTCATTGTACTTTTCTAAAGAGCTAAAAGAGAAGAGTTTTTTTAAAAGTTTCCAGTGCAAAGAAATAAATGCTTGAGGCCTACCTGTGGTAGTACTCGTGCAAGTGTGCCCAGCATGTTTTCAAGCTGTTGTGTCTGGGACTTGAACTATGTAGATGGCCATGAAAGATCCAGCCTCCCTGAGCACAGTGCCACTGCCTGGTTCCTCTATATTCATTTTTCAGTAGGTTTTCAACCAGTTTTTGAGAGAAAGTGAAGGAAAAGAGGAGTAGGTAAAAAATGCACTGAACTGTAATTATATATTTGCAAACATTATACCTAGGCAGATCTTTCTTTATTTAAATATGAAAATTAATATGTTAAAATGACAGGATTAGCATTTGGCAGAGTGGCTATGTCATTGAACTCCCATTTAGTTGATTGCAGTTCAAGTCCCACACCCAGTGGCTTAAACTCACACCAGGTGTGTGTGCGTGCGTGCCCAAGATCCCAAGAGGAGAATGGAGGAGAAGGGATTGTGGCTTGGCCAGCCCCCCTGGGGGGGGGTTTCTCGCTTTCTGTCTCTTTGTCTCCCTCTGTCTTCCTGGTGAGTGCACATGCCCTATAGCAAAATCTTCTCATAAAACAATTATTAAAATGACAAGTATAAGAAGAACATAAAGATTTTATAAAGTCTCTGTGGCCTTGGTTTTAAGTTATTTCTGCTGGGGGCAAAAACTTAACAACCACAACAAAAAATGCACATGTCACTTTGGTTCTTATAAACTAGCACACACACACACACACACACACACACACACACACAAATATATTGGGTTGTCAAAAATTGTGACATTTTTTGCATAGAAAAAAATGCATCATGACCTTTCTGATGTATACATATATATATACACATATATGTAAAATTAGTGAACACTTACATTAAAAACCTGTCCTCTGGGGATTTTAAATATTAATTTTAGCAGTGAAAGGTTTTTTTGCAAGATAATTTTACATAGAAAACAGACCAATGGATGCTGGCATATTTGCTATAGATTAAACAGAGATCAAATACCTAATACCCGAGTCCACTGTGATGATGCTGGAGACAGGCATCTCTTTCTTTCTTTTTTTTTCTTATTTAATTGTATTATTATTATTATTATACTATTTACATTTTCCCCCACATTTTATTGATTAACAAAGTACCTTAAACTAAAGCTAGAATCTAGTTATAAATGCACTGTAATTTTCTTCTGAGACATTTTAAATTAATTAATTAATTTACATTCAATCCCTGCACATTGTCACAGCATACAAAATGTGATTTCCCATCCAAAATATACTGCCTAGTGGCTTAATCACACATGTTATTGTCATTAATTTTCCATTTCTAGTCTCACATATATACATGTATATATATATATATATATATATATATATGTACATATCATGAATATATGTCTGGCTTTAGGTGTGAAACTTTGAGTAGAATGAATATACTAGAAGGTAGCACCTAGCTGATGCTATAAAGCTTATGGTCATTAAATAGGTATGTTTTAATGTATTTTTTAATTTCAATAAAATCAGTTTTAGCTTTAATAAATCAAAGAAATGCTAAGAAACTTTTCTTAAAACTTAAAGCCAGGAAACAGGTTAGGATTCTGTTCAAATAGTAGGTACATGAACCTACCGGCAACTCAGGACAGGAAAAGAATCCTTAAAACTGGAAAACAAAGCCTAGAAGAAAATCAGCAATGTTTTAGTCAAAAGCCATAAAATGCTTTTCACCAGTGCAGTCTCATGTACTTTATCTTCTGCTGTGGTCCAATCTTCCCATTTAAATTCTGGGATATAATATTCAACTCCAGACATGTCTCTATGATTAAGTTGCCCATGTTCTTAGTTTCTGAACTCCTATTTCCATGTGTCTATATTTAGTTTTCCTGGTATAGCACTTCCTTCAGAACTTCTTGGAGATCTGGTCTGGTGCTGGTACATTCTTTCAGATTTTGTTTATCAGAGCATATTCCTGTCTTTTCTTCCCTTCTGAAGGATAATCTTGCCAGGTACAGTATTCTTGGTTGACATTGTTTTTCCCTTAACATTTTGAACGTATTTTCCCATTCTCTCCTCCCCCAGAAGACAGGCATTTCTATGGAAGGTTTGTGCTCCTGGGTCACAGCTTGAAAGCCAATGCACTGAGTCATAGTGAACATCAAATTAGTTCCAAACAGACATTGTATGCATTCATTCATCAGATAGTTTTAAACACTGTTGGGTGTAGTTAATTAATTAGATATAGAGAGTAATATGATTGACATAAAAGATAAAGCTCCTGCACACATGGGCTTTTAGATTCATTGAGGGAAATACATGCTATTAAATAAACACATTAATTAATGATGTATGGCTATGAACGAGAGAAGTACTAATAAGAATAAGTACATTCTTTCATGAAAGTATGAAAAGGGAAACTTCTCAGGAATAATAGGAAGCCTTCCCTGAGGAAGTACATATTGACAGAAATTCGAATAAGTTGGAGATAAATAGGTCTAACTAGCTCACTGTGGGTGGCCATGAGTAAAGTAGCAATAGAGGTGACCCAATGCAGATAGAAAGGTACTGATTAGAGGAGTATTTCAATAGTATTGTGAATGAAAGTAAGAATTGAGTGGTGGTGGTAAAGACAGAGAAAAGCAGATGGAACTGGAGAGCTATTTAGAAAGTAAAATTAGTATTAAATAGTAAAATATTGGTAATAAGAGGCTAGGGTTTTAGACATACTAATATGCAGGACACATTATTGAATCAGAATGATAAAAATATCTAATCTAGTCCAAAATCATAAGAATAGATGCTAGAGAGGCAGAGATAAAATGTAGTCCCTTTACCAACTATTGAGCTGAAAATGGGGACAACATGTATCACCACAGAGCTATTCTACAAATAGCCTGTAAAATAAAATTAATTGAGGTCAAATTGATTCGAAAATTCACAAGAAACTCTAAAAACTGAGAGAATCTTAAATAGAACAAAATTAGATGTAACCTGCCACGTTAGCTATCCACTGATGTTATTTTCAAAGTGTGCTCTTAGACATGAATAGACAAATAAATCAAAGGTTTTCAATAAATCCTTGAAAGAGATCAGAGCATTTTATAGAAGCATGGTATATTTTAGGAGTGAAATCAGTAGAAAAGTAGACAGACTATTAAAATATAAATGGTTTGAAACAAGTTGTTATGCATATGAAAAAATAAAGTAATAAAGAAATCCTATCATTTGAGGCAACATGGACAAATCTGTAAGACAGTATAGAAAGTTAAATAAATCAGGCACAGAAAGAGGCACACAAAATATTGATCTCATATAAGTAGAAAGAATAGTGGTTACTAGTGTCAAGAAAGTGTAAGGAAGAAAGTGGGACAAGGAGAAAGTTAAAAAATTTACAATCAATAAAGAGTTATAGGTTCTAGTGTTCTATAGCACATGAGAGTAACTGCAGTTCACAATAATTCATTGTATAATTCAATATAGCCAAAAAGAGAAGATTTTGAATGTTCCCAACACAAAAAATTGAAAAATGTTTGGGATGATAGATATACTAATTTCACTGATTTGATCTTTACACATTGTGTGAGTAGACTGAAATATTTAACATGTAACCAGTACACGCTGGTTGATACTGCTACTTTGTAGGCTGAGACCACAAGGGGAGCCAGGGTCCAATGCCTAGGCCACTGTAAATACATGTGTGGACACAGCTCCAATAATCGCAGCCACTTGGAAGGCTAATGAGAGGATAACAGCATAGAAAGAGCCTGTCTAAAAAAGAAAAAAAGAAAGGACCAGTAGATGGTGTAGAGGTTCCATCACTGGACTCCCACATGACCAACTGTGGTCCCAGACCTGGTAGCTTCAAAATCATGTCAGGTGTGTGTGGTTAAGAGGTGGTTAAGGTGGCTAGATCCCCACATAGTCATTTGAATAGTTCAAGTTCTGGACTTGGCGACTTGAAAAACTGGCACATGTGTATGCATGTCTCAAATCACGAGAAGAGAATGGAAGAGAAGGGATTGCAGCATCCACCCTGGGAGTGATTTCTCACTTTCCCTGTTTCTCTCTCTCTCATGCGTACACACCTGATAGCAAAAACAAACAAACAAAACCACCCTAGTGATACTATAGGAAAATATGGAAATACATCCATGACCTATGGATAAGAAAAATATCTTACACAAAGTAGTAGAGGCATTAACCATAAATCAAAATTAAATGTTTGATCAAATAAAACACAGCACAGCAACATGAATATACAGTTACAGATCATGAGGAATATTTTCACAATTTATGTACAGATAGTCAATGCACAGAATATGTACAACATCCCTATGAATAAATATAAGAAAAGCCAACAGGGAAATGGTAAAGGATATGAAAAAGCAATTTATATGTAAGTTTAAAAATCAATATCGTATAAGATGCTTAACTAATAGTGAAGAATGAACTTTTTTTTTTTTTAATGAGACGTTATTTTTTAGCTACTGAGTCAGGAAAAAAAAAAGTAAAAATAAATGCCAGTATTTGTGTAGTAGAGACAAATTACTACTCAAACACACTGCTGCCTGGGAAGAAACTGAACCAACAGGCAGTATACTTCACAGTATGCATACTCTAAATCGTAGAATTATGTTTCAGAGAATTGAATATTTAAAACAATTTTCTTACAGGTTAACCAAGAGACCTAAATGAAGATATTCATTGTATCATTACTTGTAATATAAGAAAATTCCAAATAATGAATTTATCCTTCAATAGAAGACTAATGCATTCACCCTTCAATAAAGGAAGTGATGAATAAGAAGACATATTATGAAATACAAGATGGAAGTTAAAAGTACTGGCCTACATCTATCTATTTAGCTGTAAAATATGTAAATCAAAATGTATACATTACAGTGCTGTGATGATGCTTAGGAGATGAATGTAAATTCATTTTTAAAAAATTCAGGAGGAAAAAAGTACATGAAAACTGTTTTTCTTGAAATTAAAAAAAAATGTGTATTTGATGACTGCAGTAAGCTATATAGCCCCAGCTAGGGGCTACTTTATAGTATGTTCGTTCTATTCACTGAGGCTTTTGCCTAAAGTAAGACTTGTGTTCATGGATATGTATATATTGGCTGTGCTTGCTATTGGAGATATTTAGATGAATTAAGTTCATTAGTAAATCAATAAAATGGGGAAAAAAGGCATGGAGAGCAACCATGGATACCAGAGACAGTGTGGGAGGAGGGTGGGGCATGGCAGACAGTGAGGGATAGGGATTCAAGGATGGCAAAAAAGAAAAAGCAGAATATACAGGAAATAAGTAATGGAAAATTACTTGCTGACCATAACATGTATGTTGATGTGCTTTATTGAGCCAATATACAGTGTATTCTGAATGGGAAATCTCATTTTGTATGCTCTAATGATGTACAGTGAATGAATGTAAATAAATAAATTTAAATGAAAAAAAACACATTAAGTTTTTAAAAAAAAATCAAAAAAGTATACATTACAGTGTCTGTGTGTGTGTATATATATGTATATATATGCATATATGTATCTTTTTAGTTATATATATCCCTATAGCTATTAATTTAAGAAAAACGCTGAATTTACTTCCTATCCAATTAAATATTTATAATAGAAATTACTAGTATTTATTTGAAAAATACAACTAGAATGCCTCTAAAAATTCTGATTACATTATTGTGAATAGAGTTCTAGTGTCAATTAAGATACTTAATTTAGAGAACAAACTATAACTCATTTTGTGTGTGTGTGTGTGCAATAGGGCACATGTGCTTGCCAGAGGACCACAGAGTGACAGAGAGAGGTAGAGGAGAAACCAACCCCTCGGGGAATAGTCATGCTGCAATCCTGTTTCTCAAGATGCTGGGTCTAGGACTTGAACCACACACAGTCATTCAAGTGGAATCTGGCTGCCTTACCCACCAGGTCATGGAGCTGGCCCTATGTCTATTTTTAAAGCTCTATTTATTAATCTTATTTATAATTTAACTTTTCTCTTCATCACTCCAATAAAGTAAAATGCATATTTCCTATCAAAAGTTCTATGGTTTCATTTATCTATCACAGCACAGCCAAGTACTTCAAACTTTGTGCCTTAAAATAGCAACCATTTTATGTATTCTTGATTCTATGAATCAAGTATGTGGGCAAGACTTGTCTGGACAGTTCTTTTTTCCTGCATTTCACTGCTGATGCCCTTTGTTTAATGCTCTTTAGTTTCTAGCTGGGCTTGGCTGGATGTCCTAGAAAGCTGTACTGTATATCTAGCTAAACGCTGTCCATTGGCACTTTCCACATTCTGCCTGGAAATATCCTTATCCTGTTCCACAAGTTTGTTTTCATTACATTTTCTGTCTTCTATGTTACTACAGGTGACAGTTTGTTCATTTGTTCTGTCATAAAAAAAGTGGACGATTTTTACCGAGTCTCTACTAGCAGCTTCTTCACTGTCTTTTCAGCCCCCAATAGAAATTTTCTCATCAGTCTTTGGTCTCTGATCATTATCCAGATATAAAACTAATGTGACATGTTTTAGATTTCTAAAAGCACCTCACTTTTAAAGTACTGTTAACGGATGGAAAAGTGTTGAGCTGCGTTGTGAAATCCTTGGTTCTTTGGGTCCAGATCACTAAAATTAGAGATCTGTCGCTAAGCGCAAAATGAAATCGCAACCACGAATGAAGTAGATAGAAAAGAAAGTTTAATAGAAAGAAAGGAAAGGAAAGGAAGAAAGTACACCCAAAAGGCTTTTGGGCGGGCGGATTGCCAAGTGGCAACCACGTTTGCTAGTGGTCAACCGTTATTCTTATTACTAGAGGTCATGAATATTCATTAGTGGGCAGCCTCCTTACGCTGCCTATGTTCTTCCTTTAAATTTGAATCCACAAGTTCTCTCCTGCACCTGCGCACCTTCCTCACAGGCAAAGTGAGGAATTTGGTCACCTAATTACGTCTGCCCAGTGCGAGTCAGGTTGCCTCAATTAGATCGCCCAGTTAGTCTATAGTATTAATGACCAAATGCTTGCTTGGGTCCTTTTGACAAAAGAAAATCTCCGAACTATTCCTGTATGCTTCTCTCAAGCCTCAAGGAATTAATATGGCAAATTGCCTCACCCTCCTGGCACCTGAAACAAGGTGAGCCTTTCGCTTTTCTCTTAGGGCTGCACTCTCATGGCTAACTAACTGCCTACCACAGTACCAGTTATGTTTCATAATTTTTTGCTATTTGACGAGTTAGTCCAAATATTTGACTTTAAGAAAACAATCATTTTATTTCCCATGGTTCTTTGGGTCAGAAACATAGATACGGTTCTCTCGGGTGGCTGGCTCTTCTGTTTTCCCTGCTCTTTGCTGGGATTATGTAGTTGCTACTTTTAGCTGGTACCTAGGTTGGAGTGGAAGTTTAAGACAGCCTAGTTCACCTGTTCAACGATTTGATGTTTTACAACATATCTTGTTTAGCCGTTTCTTTCTCTCCTCACATGCCTAGCCTGTTCTTTCTTAGAATATTTTTAAGTGTGGTCAGACATCTTAAATGGCTGATTGTTTTTCAAAGAGTGGGCTTTTCATGATAGATGAAAGTAAAAGATTAATCTCATTTCAAGCCCAGCCTCAGAGGCTACCAAGAATGACTTCTGTTTCACTGTATTGGTAAAAACAAATCACAAGTCCTATAGAATTTTAAAAAGAAGAAAAACATGTCTCCTACCTGTAAACGAAAAGAGAAACAAGCAATGTGTGGAGACCTCTCTCTCTCTCACCATATAGTGAAAGTCATGATGTATTTTTCTGTTTTTCTCTCCAAAAGCATGTTAGGACTTTGCTGACAACCTAATGTATGACCTTTATCTACTGCTGTCTCTCAGTAGCTTATGGGACATTTGAAGATTTCTTCCTCATGATCCTCAGGTTCCCTCAAACACAAATGCTGTGTATTTCCCATGTTTCTTTAACAACACTTACTCCTATAACTTCAATATATCCCCCACCCCCACAGCCAAATTCATGTGCTGAGCCTTTGTAACAGGATTAAGAGAAAGTTGACCCAATTATGAAAGGTTGGACTCTTGGGAAGAATAATTGGGTGTCTAGAGTGAGCCCCTATGATTGAGTCTACATGGATTTACAAAGGACATGAGGCAGGCAGAGAAGCCAGCATGGCACCAGACCAAGCTCTGCTCTGCTCAAAATTCTACCCTCCACCATTTTGCCTTGCCTTTGGACTTTCCAGCCAACAAAATCATGAATCAAATAAACTTCAATTTTTTTTATAAATCATCTAGTCTCAGGTATTTCTGTTAGCAATGTAGTAGCAGACTAACATACTTAATTTGTTTAAGCTTTTATTTATTTTGTCCATGAACAAAAGAGACGGAGAGAGAGAGAGAAACTATCAGTGCAACAGAGTCTCAGTGTGCCATGAATCACTCCCAGCCTTCACCCAGTCCCAGGTCATAGACACAGGTGTGCCTGGCACACTCAGGGAGTCTTGGACGTGAACTGGGCGTCTTCCTATGTGAGATTGCCTTGGGAATTACATTTACCACCATCTGGCCATTCTCTCTTTTTTAAAGTTTTTATTATCATATTCAGTCTTTCTAGTTGATTGGTGCTCCTCCTCGTACTTCTTGTATTTCTCAATAATCTAATATTTGTTCCACGGTATTCTTTTGATTTTATTTATAAACTGGTCATTTATATAATCTCGCATTTTCTACATCCCTTTCTTATATGCCTGTAGGATAGTTTAATTTGCCACATCTCACCGTTTCATAGCTGAAATGTGGGCATATGGGAGCTTGTTTTACTTTTTTTTTGCAGTTATGTATACATTATGAATCATTTGCCTGTATCTAATTTATAACAGGTATATGTAATTAAAACAGAAAAGAGATGAAAGACAAAAATATAAAAATCATGATAAGAGGTAAAAGAAATCATCAAAGGAAATATAACAAAGCATGGAATATATATTTTTTAAAATTCTGGTTATGCCAAATGTATATAAATAGTTTCTTAAAATGTTCAAAGTTCTTGTTTCTATTTATTTCTTCATACTTTCATGTATTTTCACTATCCATATGTATTACTTTGTAACTGAGACACACATATACATAAAGACAATATTTATTATCCAGAATGTCTTAAGATCTTTATACCGAAGGACTTTAGAAGCACCTGTTTTCCCACCATTATTATACATTTCAATGATGTACATTTTTGAAAGCAAACTTTTTTCTACTTATCAGTATTTTTACCATTTAAAAAAAATTTCTTAAAACCCCATGCCCTCCTAAAACCCTAAAGTTTTTAGGTTAAATATCTCACCAAGTATTATATATACATTTTTCTTATGCTGAGGATAAGGACTTGGAGAAATTTTATGTTTAAATAGCCTGCATTTTAGCCTGCTAGGAACCTACTTAAAAGCTGTAAAAGCAATTGGAATTCAAATGATTTGCACCTATTTATTCCTGTCCACATTTAAGAGAGTTATTGACCTGCTGTCATTTTCTTCTTTCTCAGCCCAGACAGATTCTCTAAATTGGTCAAAGATTTTTATAAGTCATCTATTTTTATGTTCTGCTTATCAAATGGAAGGACAATGACAAGGAATTTGAGCAGATTCTGAAATGGTTAGAGTCATGAGAAAAAGTCAAAGTGAGAGGTGAAATAACACACCTTTCTATCACTCAGAGTGTTGAGGATTTGTAGGGGTTTTTTTCTTTTTGCATTTTGATGTCTTAAAGATGGTGCACAGAAAAAAATTCATGCCATTGTACTTGAAAGATTAAGAAAAGACAAAGTCTTTCTCAGGAAGTAGTAACTGGGGAGTTACTGAGGACATTTGCATGTTTAAAATAATCCTTCAGATTCCAAACCCCCCCCAAAACTACCTTAGTAAGTTCCTATCACAAGTTATTGTGTGTAGGTTTCCCATGTAGAAATGACTGCTTTAAGTCATTATTTTCATTTAGCTCTATTTTTAATACCATGTAATGGTCTTTGTTTATTCAATAAATGTAATTTGATTATCAAATGTATCTATAACATGCCACTAAGAATACATAAGAATACATATAAATGTAGCATAAAACCCTGCCTTTGCCCTTAACATGTTAACTTGCTTTTCCTGATAAATCGAAACCATCCAATGAAGGGATTTAATTTAATCAGATAGTTTAGAATAATTCACTTATCATCACTGATCTTTAATAATATTTCACTAGTGACAGAACAAGTCCATTTAGATCTTTGAAAATGCAAATTTACATTGAAAAATATAAGACCCATGATGCATTATTTAAAGATCTGATTTGTGTATTTATAATTGTTTCTCTAGTAAGATTTTGTTTTCTTTTTATAGAACTACCAAGGTGGAAATCACTAATGTGAGATTAATTTTTAATTAATTTTTCTCATAATTATTTAAATTATGCTGTGAACTACCTGATCAAAGAAATTATAATCCTTATATCTACATATTTAAATATGTACTCACTATGTAGCATTGTTCTCAGCATTTAGAAAACTGAATGCTGTTTGCATCTAGGACCTACTCGCCATTCAAAAACTAAAACCTTAACTATTAGGGGGACAGCCTTAAGTAAATTACAGTCTGGACATCTTCGTCTCTTGTGCCAGATTTTCTCTTTCTCCATACCAGTGGGACCTGGAGCTCTGCTAGTCCTGTAGATGCTTCTCTCTGAAGCACTGTGTGGATCCAGAGCAAATAGGACGTGCTGACGTGCATAGAAGGGGTCATAATGTGACAGGATTTTTACTGGCACAAGCACAAAGAACCATGCAAGACGGATCCAGATTGAAGGAAGCAAAGGGGGCCTGCTGGAAAATGAAAGGGCTGGACTGATCAGAAAGAAGGTATTTGTGAGCATTTATGCTTTGTAGACTGACAACAGATCAAAAGATACGCCAGAGGACGCCAGAGGTACAATAACAAAATGTTAGCACCATTAACCAAAGTCTTAAACTATTTAGAATCTGTTTGTGCAACTAACAATAAAATTGTATCAGGTTTTTTTGTTTGTTTGTTTGTTTTTAATAAGGCATTCACACCAACTATAGAGAAACAGGGACAGAGACAGAGAGAGAAGGAAAGTGAGAAATCACCCCCACCCCCGGGGTGGGTGGTGAACGGTCATGCCACAGTTCTTTCTCCTCCATTCTCCTCTTGGAACTTTAGGCATGCATGTACACATATCCAGTGTGATTCTTAAGCCACTGGGTCAGAACTTGAACTGTGGTCTGCCATGTGCGAGTCCAACACCTTAACCCACTATGCCACCTGCTGGAACCAAGATTATATTAATTTTGGTCTAAGTCTGACAGTTTTTCAAAATCAAATGGAGTCATTTATGTCAACAATCTCTAAACCAAGCCAAGAAGCCCAAGGAGAAGGTATCTTCACACACTGGCATGCCTGATAACAAGAACTACAACCTGACTTCGGCAAGGACAACTGCACAGAGACTTCCTGTCCAACCTTGGCCTGAAGCCACTCTTCTTACTGATCTTGGTACCCAAGGATAATTGTCCCAAATCAGTTAGGATTATCCCTCTTCCTTTCTTCCCTCCTTAATTTTTGCCTTTAAAAATCTGTCCAAAGGGCCAGCAGGTGTATGATAGTTAAGGTGCTGGACTCTCACATGGTTGACTGCAGTTGGAGTCCCAGATCTGGTGACTCAAAAGTCATGCTGGGCATGTGAATATGGATGTCCAAAATCCTAGGAGGGAATGGAGGAGAAGGGATGGTGGCATGGCCATCCCCCTGGGGATGATTTCTCATTTTCTCTCATCATCTTTCTCTGTCTCTCCAGGGAGCACATACAGCCTATGGCAAACAACCTTTAAAAAAAAAAAAGAAAGAAAGAAAGAAAGAAAGAAAGAAAGAAAGAAACGGACCAGCAGACGGCATAATGGTAATGTCTCTGAATTCCCACATGGCCACCCATGGTTTGAGTCCTGTGACTTGAACTCACAGTGGGTGCATGTATTTGTGTGTGTGTGTGTGTGTGTGTGTGTGTGTGCACCCAAAATCCTGAGAGGAGAATGGAGGATAAGCAATTGCGGCATAACAATTCCCTCTGGGGTGATTTACTATTTTCTCTCTGTCTCTCCAGCAGTACACATGCCCCATAGAACAAAAATCTTTCAAAAAAAGTTTTTTTTTTTAATTTTAAAAAAAGAAAGAAAAAGAAAATCTGTCCAAGTATTGAGAAACCACAGTAAGCATGTTTGGGAATTAGGTTCACCTGAGCTGTACCTGGATACAGTCTTCAAACACATGCCCAAATAAAGTCCTTTTTGCTTTATATGCTTGGCTCAGTTTATCTTTTTAGGTTATCAATAGAATCAATTGGAATAGGTGCATTTCTTACACAATAAAAAGTGACCATTTTTAAGTGTCAGAATTGTACATATAACCATCAAAAAACATGGAGGATGTTAAGTGATTTATATTCCATAACATTATTGAGAGTTGACACTAAAATGTTTTACATTGATTTTTAAAGAATACCCTGGTATTTCCTATGATATGCTCTTACAAAAAAAAAAAAAGTTACATTTCTAGTTGCTTAGAAGTGAACTGTCAAGTGAAAACAAATGCCTTAAGTATGATAGTAATTTGATTCATATACCAAGTACACATCCTTAATAATGTTATCATCAGTGATCTCATTTACTTTTTGTCTTACTAGGTTATTCTTTTTTATTTTTGGGGGGAGGTTTTTGCTGTAGGGTGCGTGCGCTCACAAGAACAGAGAGAGACAGAGAGACAGAAAGCAAGAAATCACCCCCAGGAGGGATGGCCATGCTGCAGTCCATTCTCCTCCAGTCTCCTCTTGAGGCCTTGGGCAACCACACACACGTGCCTGGCATGAGTTTAAGCCACCGGGTCAGGGACTTGAACCGCAGTCAACTACATGGGAGTCCAGAGACACAGCCTTTACTCCAGTTGTTGATCCCATGTCTTATTAGGTTATTCTGAAATAGAGATGATTTTTTTTTTGGATCCTTCATATTCATGACAGAATAAATAACTTAAAAAGCTTAGTTTTGGGGTCAGTAGATGGCATAATGGTTAAGGCACTGGACTTCCATGTAGCTGACTGTAAGGTGAGTCCCAGATCCGGTGGCTGGAAAATCACACTGGGCACATATTCATGCATACCCAAGATCCCATGAGGAGAAGGAAGGAGAAGAGACTGCAGTGTGAACGTCCCCCCAGAGGGCAATTTCTCACTTTATCTCTCACTGTCTCTCTCTGTCTTTCTTCTCTCTGGCAAGTGTATCTACCCTATGGCAAAAACCTTAAAAAAGAAAGAACAAAACAAAAAAAGCTTAGTCGTAAATCTTCCTTCTTGGCATTTAATATAACTTGTATACTACCAAATAACATACTGTCAAATTATTTTATTGTAGAGATTCATTTTTATAAAAAAGTAAGAGAAACATACATTTTCAAACTTAATCTTGCAAAATCTAAAAAAATCTGAAGAGCAAAGCAAACTTACAAGGGCCATCTGTAGTTATTTATACATTTATTAATTTAATTTTTGAAAGAATTATTGTACATCTATTAGGTACCAGATTTTTTTTTTTGAGAAAAAACATGATAAATTATTGTCCTTATAATTGTTTGCCAGGAAAAGAGCTATGTTAAGAATCATGAGCAATAGGGTGAATTATGACTAAAATAGAAATCTATTAACTCTACAGAGAGTTACAAAGCAAAAAAATTTAAAAAGGGTGATGTTACTTAGTCAAGTTATAAAGGGTCAGGAAAGGTTGCAGAGAGATAGTTATTTTTGAATGTAATCCTGAAAACCCTGAGCGAGCTTGCCAAATACATCTTAGGCTGAGCAACAAAAAGTAACTGAGGTATTTTAGGCTTTATCTGTGGAGAACATTGTGACTCAATACCAAGGAAAAATTGCTCTTGGTACATAGAAAAAAAAAATCACAGCATAAATGCAAGAGAATCCCTTTTTCTTCATAAGCTTATAGCTGCAAAAGTTGCTCTTTCATAGAATCTTTGTGTGACTGGGATCGTCAATGTCAGAAAGGACTTTAATATTTATACATCATATCAATTTCCACGTAATGTAGGAAGATGCAAAATTAATAGATTATTTCTGTGCAAAACAAGAAAACAATCTGATATAATTCATTTAATGTTGTGGCTAATCATGACATATTTCTATCACAGAAGTCTAATATATAACTTGATTCATTTTATTCTAATATATAACTTGATTCATTTTATTCAACTGTAAGTTTACACTATAGAGTCATACATTAGATACATCTGAATTTTCTTCACTTGGACTATCCTAAATATTGAAAATTTTCTGTTACTGAGAAACAAATATTTGAAAACAAGTATCAGGGCCAGCAGATGGCATACTGGTTAAAGGACTGAACTCTCACATATTTGGGAGCTGTTTGGGTCCTGGACCTGGAGGGCTGAAACTCATGCCTGGCATGTGTGCATGCATGCCCGAAATCCCAAGAGGAGAGGGGAGGAGAAGGGATTGCAGCTTGGCCATCCCTCCTGGGGGGGGGGTGATTTCTTGCTTTATGTCTCTCTTGTGAGCTCATGAGACCTATAGCAAAAACCTCTAACGAAAAAAAAAAAAAAAAAAAGATGGAAAAGGAAACAAGTATCTTTCTAGGTATTAATTGATGTTAAAATCTTCATGCATTGTATATGTGCTATTTTCAAGTCATTTAGAATGTATTACAGATTCAAATTTTGTGCTAACATAATTAAATTAACTTCTATAAACTGATTTTTTTTCTAAATTGTTTTTTATTTATGAAATGCTGACATGATAATAAAGGATTCTTTCTGGCAATTCCCATATTATAATTATTTCTAGACATACAGATTTTTAAATTTTGTATATAAGTACTTAGCAAGATACAAATAAAAAGCACTATTTAAAAATAGGTTAGAATGTGACTCTTGGAAACTATCAGGGATTAATGGACTAAAAACTAAAACGAACTTTCAACTTTTTAATAGAAGGATATAAGTAAAGTTCTCAAAAATAGTACTATCAAAAAAAGTAAGATGAAAGAATTATAATAATATGTAGGGATCAGCAGAAGGCGTGTCTATGTCACTGCACTCCCATATAGTCAACCACGGTTCAAGTCCCAGATGCGGTGGTTTAAAGTCATGCCGGGCACATGTACGTGCATGCTCAAGATCCCGAGAGGAGAATGGAGGAGAAGGGATTACGGCGTGGCCATCTCCCCTGGGGGGTGATTTCTCACTTTCTGTCTCTCTCTCTCTATCTTTCTGGGGAGCATACATGCCCTATAGCAAAAACCTCTAAAAAATAATAATAATAATAATGTGAGACTGTGGATAAGTTAATTAGTTTAATTGTGGTAATCATTTCACATTGTATAAAATCCTAGCTGAGGGACCAGCAGGTGGCGTAGTGGTTAAGGTGCTGGATTCCCACATGGTCAATCACAGTTTGAATTTGGAACCTTCTGGCACCTGCTGGGTGCATGTACATGCATCCTCAAAATCCTGAGAGGAGAATGGAGGAGAAAGAATTGTGGCATGGCTACCCTGCACCCAGGGATGATTTCTTACTTTCTCTTCTTGGTCTCTCTCTGGTGAGCACATGCATCCTGGGGCAAACAAAGAAACAAAAACAAAACAAGCAAACAAACCAAAAAAAAAAACAAAAAAAAACCAACAAAACCTAGCAGGTGGTATAAGTAGTAGGATAGCACTAGGCGATGCTGGAGCTTCATGGGAGCCCCGGGTTCGAATTACGCACTTCCCTTAGCACACCTGGCTAACTGGAAGGCTCAAGGGGAGGATCACGTCCTGAGACCTTGTCAGGACATGCTGCCTTTCCCTTTTTCTTTCTTTCAGAAAGAAGTACATTTTTAGAAAAATCACTTTATATACCTAAAATGCATGCATTTTTGTTGTTGTTGTTATGTAGGCTTCAGTAAAGCTTGAAACATAAAAATGGGATATGTTGGGGATAAAGAACTATTCAGAATTATATCTGTAAAGAGGAAATAAACCAACTATTAAGAATAAATTTTTCTATACATCATTAAAATCTTTTAAAAGCAAGTTCAGCAATATTTAGGGAAGCAGAATTCTGAATATATTACCACAAATCTCAAAATAAATGGGAAGATAGATGCAGTTTGCTGATTCGTTGATCAAATCATTGGGGATTGTAAATTGGGGAGTGGAGTGGTTAGGGTAAGCACTGGTACTTTGGGTCATTCAGTGGTAGCTATTCAATGGCAGCAACCTGTTTATAAATCAGTTTAGGTTTTAAAATCTTTAGATTCTGAAATCAAAGTGAAAGAGACACCTGAAATCGTGAGAACGCTTGCTCTTGTGTTCCTGATCACTTCGAGATGCTGTCAATGTGTGGTAAGCGCGTGCCCCTGTATAGTCGCCACGCATTCTAGTTTACCTGGAAGTGCTCTGAAAAGCATCATCCTTCAACAAACAAACGTGAGGGGCCTTCAAAACCTCTGCGTGAAAAATGGAATTAAAGTATGAGTTTATTTTGGTACAAAAATTTTTTCAATTCATGCGTAATTTTTTTTCAGTACACATTTTTTTGTGTGTGAACTGTTCGAAGATTCCCTCGTAAATCTCTGATGCTGCTTTCCCTGGAAAAGTATTGCTCAGAAGAGAAGTACCTACTTGGCCCTCACATGCCTGCAATTTACTGTGTACCTTTTTAACTTTGGATTTGAACTTTGTCTCAAATTGTTCTTCATTGTGTCAGAAGTTACAGAAAATGTCTCCTGGTCAGAATTACATGGGCTTCTCGTTACACCCCAGCCGTGTCACCCAGGAATATAACCGCCTGTCTCCTGCAGTGCTCCCAAAGGCTCCCAAGGAATCTCACATACATCATTGTGACTGTATTTTAAGTCAGGCTGTCCCCCACAAATGCTGACAAATTGGTAAACACTTGTTCAGCCATTATTATGTGATACTCGAGCAAAACAGAGCGAGCAGAGGCTGCATTGTAAAATAAAGCAGACATTCGGATTTTGTTGCTTTATTAACTGAAGACTTCAGCTGTGGTGTCACTGAGAATGTATGGTATAAATTTAGCTAAAAATTACACTTCTCAAATAAAGGGAAGAAAAAATGAACTGTTTTGCCAGTCAAAATTTTAATGAAAGGAATTAGAAAGAAATATGAAAGCTCATTTTACAAGTTTCTGATACAAAGTTGTAGATCAAAATAGCAGTTTCTATGAAGTCTCTCTAATACATAGGCAACCTCTACTTTTTTTTTTCCTCTTTCCTTTTCTGAGCTTTATTTCTTCTTAAAATATCTATAGAACTAATATAAAGCACGACCTCCATTGGACTGTTCTGGCAGTGAATGTTGAAGGTTTCAGTACATCATTTAGGCTATTATTACTGTTGAAAATGCTCAAGACCTCCAGCATACTATAGCAATAACTAAAATAAAGCTCTCATCAAATAAATAAACATAAAGGAATCTGTGATAATAAAGTCTAAGCTTCTAAACCCCTACTTTTCATTACCTTTCTCTCCCTTCCATGCTTCTCTTTCTCTCCACAAACTTTACTTTTTACCCCGAGTCTGACTGGGAGATAAAAGTATTGCCTTATAACCGTAAAGGTCAGTTTTTTTAATATGGTATTTTTTTTTCTTTTTAAGAGAGAGATTTGCTATGGGGTGATTTGATCACCAGAGAGATAGAGAGACAGAAAGGGAGAAATCACTCTTCAAGCAGATGGCCACACCACAATTCCTTCTTCTCTCGGGAATTTGGGCATGCACACACAAGTGCCTGGCGTGAGTTTTACACTGCTGGGTCTGTGGTCCAGGACCTGAACTGTGGTTGACTACGTGGGAGTTCATGTACGTAACCATTATGCCATCTGATTGTCCTGGTAAATACTTTTCATATTGTAGAACATAAATAGGGTTAACAGGTGGTAGGGAATATTATCCATTTGCCCATATTATAAATAAGAAAAACCACCCATTCCACCGCATCCAGTTCTTTTGTCCTATTGAAATTTAAAGGATATATAAAACATGAATCACTTGGTTTCTTGCAGCGTCTTTACAATTTTTACACATTTGAGAGTTAGAGATCATGATGTGTTTTTATTTATTGAACTTTATCTAATGTATATCATGTTTCATGTTCTGTCATATTTCCTGGAGCTACTTAAACTTGTCGTGAAGTTTGACTAGAAAGTTGGTTGGTACACAGAGATACCTGCTATGTGCACATTCTGATCCCCTCCTGCTATGTATGGAGGGCATGCACCGTGCTAGGTACTCAGGGTACAGAGGCGACAAAAAAGCATGAGGAAAATAATACTATATAGCTTAAAAGAAGTCATTGTGGAGGCCGGCTGGTGGCATGATGGTTAGGGGTGCTAGATTCTCACATGGTCAACCACGTTTTGAGTCCCGGACCTGGTGGCTTGCTTTGTCACTTTGTCTCTCTTTCTCTCTCACTCTGTCCCTCTCTGGTCAAATTGAAATAAATAAATAAATAAAGTTAAGTAAAATAATTTTTAAAAGAAGTACTAGTGTTGACTTTCCCAAACTTGGGAAAGTAATGCACTCAATCTAGCTTCATTTTTATCATACTAAAATCGGATTAATAAGTAACTCTGGAAGCAGTCCCTAGGAGCTAGTGTTATTCACTACTACAGTAAGAATGAAAAAGTATTATCTATTGCTAAGGAAACATTCCCTTTGGCAAGGAAATATTAATACAATAAAAGACATGTAAAGCATATGTAACAACTAAATAGTGCTATTTAAGTAAAGAGAAAGAAATCCTCACAGAATTACATGTATGGCATGTTGCCTGACATTGAAGATGAAACTGCTAATCCCTTTAGTTATTGAACATATCATTTGATTCAGGCTTTGTCACTTTGTCTCTCTTTCTCTCTCACTCTGTCCCTCTCTGGTCAAATTGAAATAAATAAATAAATAAAGTTAAGTAAAATAATTTTTAAAAGAAGTACTAGTGTTGACTTTCCCAAACTTGGGAAAGTAATGCACTCAATCTAGCTTCATTTTTATCATACTAAAATCGGATTAATAAGTAACTCTGGAAGCAGTCCCTAGGAGCTAGTGTTATTCACTACTACAGTAAGAATGAAAAAGTATTATCTATTGCTAAGGAAACATTCCCTTTGGCAAGGAAATATTAATACAATAAAAGACATGTAAAGCATATGTAACAACTAAATAGTGCTATTTAAGTAAAGAGAAAGAAATCCTCACAGAATTACATGTATGGCATGTTGCCTGACATTGAAGATGAAACTGCTAATCCCTTTAGTTATTGAACATATCATTTGATTCAGTTTCTCTAAAATTAGAGATGTCTGTCATAACTCATTCCCATTCTTTTCCACTTCATTTCTCTGACACACGTTTGTGCACATTGACCTAGGTTTCAGAATATAAATTGTTTTCATCATAGTGTATTTACTGTGCTGCCAGAAATTAGAGAATATCTATTGGACCTTAATAAGAAGGTCTACTGAACCACCTAACATAATTATATTCATAGTGAGGTTCTATTACATGTAAACAGGTGTTTTTAAAAAAATTTTGATTACAAAATAAAGTGTAGTGGAATCTGTAACAAGATGTCATTCTAATTAGGCCCAATTAAAAGTGGGAGGCAAGAGGAAGCCAAGTAAAGTTTTTGAAACTGTGTGTGGAACTTGGATCTCTTTTACATTCATACATACACACACACACACACACACACACAACATGCATGTGTGTGTGTGAGTGCCCAAAATCCGAAAAGGAGAATGGAGGAGAAGTTTGCTTTTTTCCCACCATTCCCACCCCATCTCTCTCCAGCTGGCCATGTGGCCTATAGCAAAGAAAAGAAAAAAGGAGAAAAGAAGAGAAGAGAAAAGAAAAGAGAAGAAAAGGAGAGGAGAGGAGAGGAGAAGAGAGGAGAGGAGAGGAGAGGAGAGAAAGAGAAGAGAAGAGAAGAGAAGAGAAGAGAAGAGAAGAGAAGAGAAAAGAAAAAGAATGTATAGCCAATTGGCTGCTTCCTTTATTTTAAACAGGCCAATGTGAATTCTTGACAGCTTTAAACCCTTTTCTTACTCTTCTGTTTTATAAATGAATCTTGGCGGTCATTTCAGTATACACCCTGCTGGGCAACCAGAATCCATGTCAGCCAGTGGTCATCCTCAACCCTTTGTCCATATAAACTTGTTTTCCTTTTCTCCTTATGTCTCAGCCTTCTTTTAGGTTGATAGTTGCAAACTTATGTCCACACAAGAGCATGCACGTGGATGTCTATAGGAGCTGTATTTATAATTGACACTCTGTGGAAGCAACCAAGACATCTTTCAGCAGGTGAATGTATAATTAAGTTGTATATTTACACAATGGAACATTGTTTGCACTAGTGGACATAATTGTGCATTATTTATTTTTATGCTTCTTTTAGATGTCACTAATATTAAGACCTCTGTTCTTTAACCTCACAGATGTTAGATATTTTCTCTAAATGCTCCATTATTTGTTTATTCATTTTTTAATTTTTATTTTTGCCAAAGGGTATGTGTGCTCTCTGGAGAAAAAGACAGAGACAGAGAGAGACAGTGAGAGAGAAAGTGAGAATTCACCCATAATGGGGGATGTTGATGCCGCAATCCCTTTTCTTCCATTCTCCTGGGATTTAGGGCAAGTATGCACATGCGCCTGGCTTGAGTTTCAAGCCTAGATTGTGATGTTCATGCTCCTATCGTGTTCTTCAGGTTTTTAGTCACCTTCTTCTCTGTTAATAATAGAATAATTACTCTTTCCTAAATCACAATATATCCATCTTTTCTGGATTATCATGTATCCTTCCATTCCATTTCCAGAGATATTGCATCCCAGGTATTCAATTTCCTGCTCTCCTGAGACCTTTAGTACAGCTGTCAATCAAAAGATCTCATTTCACTGTATTCTACCCTTAATTCAGTTTCCTAAATCTCATATTATTTTTGATTATTAAAAAATTGAACCAGGGCGCGCGACGGCGGTGGCGGCAGAAGC
>NW_006159901.1:2836413-2877618 GCF_000334495.1 Tupaia belangeri chinensis | reverse complement strand
GCTGGGAAAAAAAAAAAAAAAAAAAGAAAAGAATCATTGCTGGGAACCAGCAGTCAGCGTAATGGCTGTCACTGGACTCCCATGTAGTCAACCGCGGTTTGTGCCCTGGACCCGGTGGCTTAAAACTCACGCCAGGAGCATGTGTGTGCGTGCACAAGATCCGGAGAGGAGAATGGAGAAGGGATTGTGGCGTGACCATCCCCCCTGGGGAGTGATTTCTCGCTTTCTGTCTCTATGTCTCTCTCTCTGTCTGGCAAGCACACAAGCCCTATAACGAAAACCTCTCCCCTCCACCAAAAAAATAGAAAAGAATCATTGCTAATGCTTCAGATTTGTTTTCAGATGTAACCACTGAACTTATCAAGTTGTGCTTCTTTCCAAAGCTATTTGAATTGGACTTGTTTTAAATAAGGATTTAATTAAATATGTTAACTGGTATGAAAACCAATGAAATATGAGTGTGAAAAGAAAGAAAACTGTTTTTCTGTGAAAACACAGTTAAATACAAAGATGGAATAAAAGTGAGCATCTAATAACAATTGCTGTAAAGTAAATTTGGGTGAAATAACCATACATGAATAAAGGCAGTGGGTCATACAAATCTAAAAAAAAAAAAAAAAAATTGAACCGTAGGCAATATTATACAGACAATATTGAAAGACAGTATTTGAAATATTGTTCTTTAGTTCCCTACATTTTAATTCTAATTAGATATTCTATTTTTTTCAAGATTTTTTTATTTTTCTTTACTTTTCCTTTTTTTTTTTCTTGAGAGAGAGATTTTTGCTATAAGGCATGTGCCTTCACCAGAGAGACAGAAAGTGAGAAATTATCTCCCAGTGGGGAATGACCATGCCACAACCCTTTCACTAGTCTCCTCTTGGCATTTTGTGCACACATACACATGTGCCTGGTGTGTTTCAAGCCACCAGATCCGGTACTCAAACTGCAGGTTGACCACGTGGGAGTCTAGCACCTTAACCTACACCACCTACTGTCCCTCAAGAGTTTTCTTTTAAATAAAACCACTTGATCTGTATTTTCCTACCTTATGAGACCAACATTTTTCTTAAATTTTCTTTCATTTTCTTAAATTTTCTCTCTCATGTTACTAGTTGTATTCAGTCAAGTGTGCACAGCAAAAATGAAGGATCTAATTGATTTCCTGTACATTAGCATGGTTTCCCTCTACCCTTATGCCAGTAATGCTAGAATATAGAGTAGTAAACTCAGAGATGGTAACTAAAACACTTGGGATAAAACAGTCCTTGAGAGTCTTTAGATAAAATCTCTTTATTTAGATACCAGAATACCAAAAAAAAAAAAAAAAGAAACACAAATTATCTGTCCTACTATCAGGTTTAGAAAGATATCGAGGTTGGCTAAATTGTGTAGCCATTCTATAGTTAAGCACTTGATCAATCCCTTTGAGGCCTCACCTACTTGTTCATTTCCTGCACCCAGTGTTTTAAAGTGCCTTTGCCTCAGTTGTATGTAACCTCAAGAGTGGTTTTTCATCTCAGTTTTATCCATTGACTGACTGTATATTCTGCTTTCTAGAAACTTCCTGAGAATTGTCAGCTGCTGAAAAGCCCATTATATACTTTCTGTTTTGCTTTATGAGTTATTCTTTTTTGTTGTTTTCACTGAATATGGAGTTTTAGAAGGAAGAAGAAATAAAGGCCTTCTCTCTAACTGTGATTTAAATAGAAAATTCAAAAGTTAAAACTTTTGTATTCTAATTGAATAGAAGTAATGTGACCATTCATTAATCTGACTTATGTTAAAGTGTTTTCTATTATGAAAAACAAAATTTTCCTCTTTCAACTTTACTTGTCCTTAAAAAATTACTCACATCAATATACATTAATTTTTAAATGATATTTTGAAATTAATGTATACTACTTCTAATAGCAGGATATGAGTAAGGATTCTATCTGATAAATTTAGTTGGTGAAAAACAGCATTTCTGAAGTGATGTATTTTATTTTTCATATTATTGTACAATATAATAAAGAACATCTTGTTAAAAAAATTCTTTCAAAGTATTTTCCTCAGAAAAATCTTGGCTACCTTAGATATGATGTGCAATTTAGTGGCTTTTAGTTGCTTTTTTTTACAACAGAGTTCATAGATCAAGCTGATAGACCATCAAACATTAATTAGTTATTATATAAGCACATTTAGCGGCTGCATGTATTCCATAAACAAAGGTAGGTCAAATATGTCATCACAAAAATGGATCTAAATTAGTTGTACATACCCTGTAATTTATTATGCAGATATGAAAAATGATTTTTGGTAATGAATTTCTCATCTAACTAATCAAGTTTATTTTCTAAACTCTGAAGAAACCATTAATTTGCCTCGTTATAATAATCTATTTTAATGGGCCTTTTCAGAACTCCCTATATGGCTAATAATGATTTTGAATATAAAAGTCAGCTCATGTTTCATGTATTCCTAGTTTTATTTTCATTAATCATTACAGAATTATTGAAGCACTGACATATTTCTACACAAATCACCAGCTGAGCACATCTATAAAGAACAATTTATATAAAGCCGAAGAACTCCTCCCAGAGAGGAATGAAGAGGCAACCCTCCAGCATGGCAACTTTTTGGCAAGAAATTTAAGATGGACCCTCTTTAAGTCATTTACTTGTTAGGTATTCGCAAGTCTCTGGAACTTCAGAAGAACTCCTAGAAACCAAAACTCTTGGAGGGACCAGCAGTTGGCATGATGGCTATGTTGCTGGACTCCCATGTAGTCGACTGTGGCTCAAGTCCCAGACCCGGTGGCTTAAACTCACGTCGGGCGCATGTGCGTGCATGCCCAGGATCCCTCGAGGAGAATGGAGGAGAAGGGACTGCGGCGTGGCCATCCCCCCTGGGGGGTGATTTCTCGCTTTCTGTCTCTCTGTCTCTCTCTGTCTTTCTGCTGAACACACACCTCCTATAACAAAAGCCTCTGAAAAACAAAAAAAAGAAACCAAAACTCTTCGATGGAAAGAAGTAGATATAAGTAGGTCAGTTGCCACTATAACATTTCCAGTAATAGCATTTGAGCATGATATAATGGCATGAGCAAAAATATCCCCCTAATTCTAACAATGAGCTTCCTGAACAATGATCTAGATTTACTCTAGCCTGATAATTCTTTTCTTTAGTCCGTGTGATTATGGTTTAATAAAACATATTTTTGTAGTATCGTTGTATCACTTGGTTCTGGTTCTGGTTCATGGATCTAGGACCCATTTCCATATTTGTAAGTGTTCATTTGCTCTACTCAGGTATAAATATCTCAAGAATTTATCAACTTTTCTTAATTATCACTTAAATTGTGAAGACCTAGATTACACTTTAAATTCCTTTTGTTTGAGGTATTACTTCCATAACTTTAACAGCTATACAAAGAAGATTTTCCCAGCAAATAAAAAGTAGGGAAAATGTTGGAATGAATTTTTGTTCTCAAATTGTACTTGATGAAGACAATGTAATATAAAAATAATTTAGTGTACTATCCTTCAAATGAGCACCTTAACATGCACATCTGACTATTAATCATTTTATTTTTGGCTTAGAATATTAAATTTAGTGCCATATGCTTTCTGTACCTGATGTCATTCTGTGATAACCCCAAAATTCTTTTAGCCATGAAGATATAAGAATAAACACACCAAATGTAGTACCTGTCTTCATGGAGCTTATAGACTGGGAAACTAATTTTTTTAAGTTGATGTTCATGATCATGGTTTTGTTTTCTATAAAATATTCTTGTTACCTTATGTCTACCTGACAAACTCATACTTTAAGGCCCATATTTTAAGTTTCACTTATTCTATTTAATGTCCTTGAGATGACTTACCTTTAGTCTTTAAACCTTCCTCAACATAAATGTTATAAAACAGTGCATACATATTTTAGCTCAGATGTCATACACTGCAGTAATTTTGAGGGAAGACTCTGAAGCTAGAGTAATCAGGTGTCAATATTATGCCATGTACTGGTTGTGTATGCTTACAATATTTTATTTAGCCACTTGATAACTTATATATCTTATACATGAAATGAAGAAAATAAGAATACCTACTTCATAAGAACTTGTGAGGATAAATTGAGTTATACATGCAGAGCATGTAGCACAGCCCTATCACAAAGCATCAGATGGTCAGGTTGCTTTACTACTACTATATCTGTATTCTCATTGTATCACAGTATGGAAAGGTTTTGTTCTCCGAGTGAAATACTAAGTTTTGAGGAGAGAGATAATGTTTTATCCATTTTGCACTTCAAGTGCCTAGCACAGTTTTTGACACCAAGAAACACTTGAGAAAAGCTTATTGATTTGTATCTAATTTTAATATTATATATTAAGTCAATGTGACAATCCAAAAAGGGGCAGTGACACAAAGAATGCAGAGAAATATAAAATTCTATGAATCTTTTACTTGCAACGTATTGAGTCATCGGCTTTTTATGTTTTTCTATGCAAAAAATGTGTCATGACTTTACCGATGACCCAATATAATGTTGGAATCTGAAGATAAAGAAAATGCAGAGGGCTAGTAATTAATAGGTTTGTGATTTAAGACTGGTTTCATTGTCCATAATAAATTAAGTACAGTTTTTAAACTCTTTGGGCCCAAACTCTATCATCTATCATGGGAGATTTAATAGAAATACATTTTACTATGAAATCTCTTTACAGAGAAAATAGCAACCTCCAAACAAATAAAAACATTGCAACAGGAATCCTTAAGATTTAGAAAAGTAAAGAATATAACTGCGATTTTTCCATTAGGCACATTTTTATTGAGAATTTACAAGACATAATACACAGGAGGTTTTGTATCTGTGGACTTTGAAGGTGGATTTACACATGATATAAAACCATGGGTACAAATCGGTAGTCTACCTACTCCTGGTATACCAAGAAATACTAAAACATCTGTATATCTTTTACATGCATCTGCCTTGCTTATCCTAATCCTAACAAATGTCCATCTACCACAAAAGATGAGATGTTCTTTTTCTCCTCTTTCTTTCTTTCTTTTCTTTCTTTCTTTCTTTCTTTCTTTCTTTCTTTCTTTCTTTCTTTCTCTTTCTTTCTTTTTTTTTTCTTAATTGCCAAAGGGTGCATGCACTTGCCAGAGAGACAGAAAAACAGAGGAAATGAAGAGAAAAAGACTTCCCCCAATGAGTCTTAGTCATACTGAAATCCTTTCTCTTCCTTTTCTCTAACTTAAAGATTTTCTTTTTCAAGTCTCAGGGAATGGGATTCAAACCATGGTTGGCCATATGGATTCAATCTGCCTTAACCACTAGGCTACCAGTAAGTTAGAAATAGAACTATTTTATTTTTTTGAGAAAGAGATTTTCTGCTATAGAGCAAGTGCACTTGTCAGAGAGACAGAGAGACAGAAAGTGAGAAATCACCTCCCAGGGGAGATGGCCATGCTGCAAAATCTTCTTCTCCATTCTCCTCTTCGGCTTTTGGGCACATACACACATGCCCTGTGTGAGTTTCAAGTCACTGGGCCAGGACTCAAATGCAGTCTACTATGTGGAAGTCCAGCATCTTTTTTTTTTTAATCTTTTTTTATTTAACTTTATTTATTTGCTTATTTTAGAGTGAGAGAGTGAGAATGAGGAGAATGAGAGAGAGAGAGAGTGAGAAAGCAAGTCGCCAGGTCTAGGACTCAAATCATGGTCATCCATGTGGGAGTTCAGCTCCCTTAACCACTATGCCACCTGACAGCCCCAAGGGAGTTCAGCATTTTAATTACTATGCCATCTGCTGGCCCCAAGGTATAGCATTCTCAATGTACTAATTTACCTTCTTATATAGTTAAGCTGAGGTCAAGTTTGCAAGAATGTAAAAAATAGAGTTAAACATTTTATCAATAAATAATGATATTAAATTTGTAAGGTAGGAAATAAGTTATTAATGTAAGTTAGAAATTTAGAGCTGTTTAGTAGGCTGAAAACACTGTCAATCACCTAAAGGTGGCAAGCCAAGATCTCTTGGTCTTTGCAAATGAGTCTCCTAATAAATCAATAGTCTAAATATTAATTGTCATAAGATACAATTTTATTCACTTAATTTGAGATTCAAATATTCATTCACTCACTTGAGGTTACATATTGCTTCTTCAGCAACTAAGATTAAATTGAAATATCCTAATATTTCAATACATTATTCCTCAGTTTTTGTTTTACCCTTATGGTCATGACAACTCAACAACTTTTTCTGGACACCATGATTATTAACCCAAATAAGATTAAGATGTAAACACAGAATCAAATGCTCCATCCTTTGAATAGATCTCTGGTCCTCTAATTTTACTATCTCTGTAAAATCAGCAGTGTGGGAAGACTAAACTCCCTCCTACCAACAGGCCATGTTGAAATAAGGGAAACTTGGCATGTTCTATGAAAACATGCTTGTCACATACATCTGTTGTGGAAGTTACCTTTAAATATTAATGAAAATTAATGAAGGGGCTAGCTTGTGGCCTGGTAGTTAAGGCAGCTGAATCACCATGGCCTACTGCATGGTCTGAGTCTCTTACCCAGTGGTTTGACAAACACACTATGCATGTTTCTGAAAGCCCTGAAAGGCAGAAGAAATGGAAGAGAAGGGTTTGCCATCAGATCATCCCTCATGGGGAGTGCTCTCTCTTCTTTTTCTCTCTCTGTCGCTCTCTGATAAGTGCATATGCCCTCTGACAAATTAAATAATAATAATAATACAAATTTAATAAAGTAATAATAATACAAATTTCAATAAAAGATAGTATCTGCTTAACTCTTATTTTGAAAGTCAATTTTATATAAGTTTATATTATAAAGATTTAAATGATATAAATTTTGTATAAATGATGATGCTAATGATGATGATGAGAAAAATGCTGCTAATTATAGAGATGATGCTTACAAAAAATTTTGATGAAGGGACCAACAGTTGGTGTAGTGGTTATGTCACTGGACTCCCATGTAGTCAACCATGGTTTGAGTCCCAGACCTGGTGGCTTAAACTCACACCGGGCATGTGTGTGTGCATGCCCAAGATCCCGAGAAGAGAATGGAGGAGAAGGAATTGTGGCGTGGCCATCCCCCCTTGGGGTTGACTTCTCACTTTCTATCTCTCCATCTCTCTGTCTTTCTGGCAAGTACACACGTCCTATAGCAAAAAACTCTCAAAAAAAGAAATTAAAAAATTTTTTTGATTAAATGTAAAAACTGCAGAAGAAATCACAAAGTTATTTTTTTCTGTACCCTATACTAACAGAAATGATAAGGTTTAATTAACAGGAGTAATAATGAATTTAGATTGAGCAGGTTCTAAGTTACCACCACATTTTGTTTCTAAATTTTATTATATTTATAAAATGAATAAATAAAATTTTGGAAATTTATTTATTTGATATTATTATTTTATCTAGATAAGTGACATGGTAAGCATGGCATCAATATCCATTTTCTTAAATTTAGATGTTTAGATTCTGGACATTAATCCTGTTTACATACTTATTGTGATTTTCTTAAATTATTATTAAATTTATTATTTAATTTTAATATTCTTAAATTATTATTATTAAATTATTTAAATTCTTAAATTTAGGTGTTTCAATTGTGAACATTAATCCTTTATTTTCATATTTATTGTGATTTTATCCATTAGTTTATAAAAATCATATTCATGTTTTGTATGGTTACCCTGAAATTTCATATTATGTGTATTCAAAATGAACATTTTTTTCCTCAGTTATTTATTCCATCATTTTTGCAGGAAATTTTTCTCCATCTTGAAATCTGTTAAATATTTCTTTTTCAGTCTTTCCCACAAAATTTTATATATTTATTGTAAAATAGTTGCCAGTATTTCCAAGTTACTGATATGCCTCTGAAATAAATGGATTATAATCTTTTGCTTAATATTTATAAATAACTTTATAAAAATATCAAGAAACTTATTGACAGTATGTTCTTAATACTGGAAGAATCATTACAAATATTTCTATTTTCTAAAAATTGCTAACTGTATTCCTCTCCTAGTGATTTGTATTATATACTTCTATGTTTTAAAATGTAGAGTGTTATGCTTACCCAGAGTTTCCCTAAACCATTTGGATTTAAACATTTTCTCTCAATTCAATTCTTTTCAAAAAAATAATGAAAGTCTTGGAAATCTCAAATAACCTCTTTGCTCACGTTGTGTTAGTTTTTATTTCAGAGCTAAAAAAATCAAATCTACTGATCTCTCTATGGATTTTCTGGTCAGTATCATTCTACTTCAATTGTTACAGAGATTAAAAAATATTAAATTATCTCAGATAATGTGTCTGCAGTAATTAATTTTATTTTTAATTTATTTGAAGTTTTTCCAGTTTATTTTAAATTCCATATTAATCTAAGAAAATGTTTTGAGTTCTAACAAGATGTCATCAGAATTTTAATTGAAATTGTATTAAGTCTTAGTTAAACTTTGAAAAATTGTTATCTTTATCCTTTTTTGTCTTCCTTCACAAAAGGGTATATTCAACTTTAAAATCTACTTTCAACATATCTCAGAAGAACTTAAAGTTTTCTTTATACAGTTTCTGCACGTTTCTTTGTTAGATACTGCTGAACATTTCACAGTTTTCATTAATATTGTGAATGAAAAGTTACCTCCTTTCTGTTATATCTCCTATATGGTTATTGCTGGTATATAAGAAAGCTATTAATTTTTGCATATTTTACTTGCATCTAGATGTTAACTAGACTTATTTCTAATAATTTATTATTTTTCAGAATCCAAGATTCTCTTGGGACTGGGTACATACATAATCATGAAACCTAAAAAAATGATGATTTGTTCTCCTAATTATTATAACTTGTCTATCTACTTTATTTCCTATTACCACAAACTTTCAAAATGAATAGGTAATAATTTTAAGGTAATATGATATTCTTATTCCTAATTTTAATGATTCTTCCTCTAGTATTTCAAGGTTGAATATTATTCCCTTCCTAAAAGAGCATGAATGGAATTCAGGAATGCTTATATATTACCCCAGTTTAAATGTGCAATAGTTCATGTTCTACAAAAATTTTATCACTATTTTTAAATAACTGCTTTGTAGTAATTAGTATTCTTGTGAAGTCCAAAATATGTCAGGAATGTCTTGATATGGTTTTATATGATACCGTATTTGGCTGAATGTTCTGAGTTTTGTTTCTTGTTGTTCTTTTAGTTTATTTATTTCTTACATGAGAGAGAGAGAGAGAAGACACAGAAAGACCCAGAAAGAGAGTCATCCCTAACATGTTCCTTACACCAAGATCCAACCGCAGCTCTAGCAGGTATAGAACACTGGCACACATACACACCTGATGTGTTTTGTGAGGTCTTGGAATGTCAACTCAGACTTTTCTCATATGGATGTACTTACAGTAACACTATGCCACCATCTGATCTCATGAGTCCTAATTTTTGCTAATAATTTTTTTCTACTGTTATCAGACCACAATTTATTCAATCACTGTGTTTTCTTTCTTTTAATTTTCCTTTTAATGACTTCATCATGATCATTTTGGTAAAAACCACTGTACACCCTTATAAAGTAACCAACTAAAATTGAGTCCCTCACCATTGCCATTGACATACTCCATGGCCTCACCTGAGAACTGAGAACATCAGTTCAACATTACCTGGTCCAGAGCATTGATCATCTTATGCTAGTATAACTTAAGTGTTCCAGGAAGTTTTGTCAGAGAAAGATAAAACTTTATACCAATAAATAACCTTACTATTTGCCCCTAGAGATTCTTATAAATTGTTTTTATTGAAGATTGCAGTTGCTTTTTTGTAAAATAGCTAATTTACCAAACAACTTACACTTACCTAGACTAATTTCAAGATCCTACTTAGCTGTCTGTGTCCACCTATGCTAAACTATTTGAACCTGAACTCGGTCCAGTTTCAATCATTTATCTGCCTTGGAGAAAAACTAACTCAACCCACTTCATTCAGACCTTAGAGTCCTGTAACTTCCCTTTTCCTTATTTATCCCTTTGGAGACACTGTAGTGACCTCTAAAACTAGAATTCCCAACTAGTGTTTTGTCTGTTTTACACATCGGTGCTATTTGCGGTGCTTAGCACAATCAACCACAAGAGTTTCAGGAAAAAACAAACAAACAAACAAACAAACACACCAGTAAGACTAACTACAGAAACTGAGGGGACAGACTTCGATATGTGATACATGTATAGAAAACTGAGATTTCCTGCCTGAGAATTAGCTAATTTGGAAGTGGGTCCTCTTTGCAAATAAGGCTTCAGGCAACTACAGCTATAGATGACCTGATCACAGATTTATGGGAGACCCAGAACCAGTGTCACTGCTCTCAAATTTCTGACCCACAGGAACAATGGGTTTTTAAGGTAATTTGTTACACAGCCATAGATAACTAATATATATACTCTATATATTCATCTGCATTCGGTTTTCTTTCTTGAGTCAGCCATTGAACACAACAATTTTGCCTTGAGTTTTGTAGTCTGTTTACTCTATGGTGTGAATTAGCAAATGTCTTTTTCTTTTTTTTTTTTTTTTTTTTCATAAAAAGCAAGTAGGTAAAAATCCTGAATCTGAGGACAATATGGTGGAATTTTCAACATGTGATTGTTAAGGGGCAACAGTATAAGTACCAGTTTCTTTAGTAAATCTGGTATTCTTACTGTTATGCAATTTTCTGATTGTAAATGTCCTAGAGAATGTGAAAGGCTGCCCCTGTAATTTTTTCATAGATCTTATCTTTTCTGATCTTCCCAGCAAATCCTGTATCCCCTATAAACTGAATAAATTGGCTCAGAAGGGCTACATTAGTCTGTACAAAGTTTTCAGGTGATAATTAGCGGTTTTAAGCCTTAAGTCTGGGTCTTTTTACTTTAAAGATGCAGTCTTTGTACTGTACTGTATTCTGTATTTTTATTGCAAAAATCTACATGTTGCAGGTATTCACTGAAGCCTCATATTTGTGATGTAGAGCACTGCAAACGTTTTCATAAATTTGATGAAGAATTCCTGTAACACTAAGCCATTAATCTCATTGTTGTTTCTATCTCAAATATATTAATCAAAGAATAACAACTTAGAAAACAATAACCCCTAGATAATAATTTAAACATCCATAGTTTAAAAATAAAAGCTTTCTAACTAGATCTATAATATGTAGAGAATGACTTTCTTTAAAAATAGGTCCTGAATGGAACCAGCCGATGGTAGAATGTCTATGGCCCTGGACTCCCACATGTCCACCTGTGTTTTGAGTCCCAGACCAGGTGGCTTGAAAATCATGTCATGCATGTGCACCCAAAATCCTAAGGAAAATGGAAGAGAAGGGATTGTGATTTGACCATCCCCCACGGAGTGATTTCTTACTCTCTCTCTCTCCAGTAAGCGCATGTACCCTATGGCAAAAAATCTTAAAAAAAAAAAAAAAAAAATACAGGTTCTGACTGAAAAGTTTTATACCAAAGATACTGGATTCTCAAATGATAATCTGAAAACTCTTTATTAAAAGCTCTTTTTAAGGCTCAGCCATGGTACAAGAACTGTTTGATGTAGCTGCTCACCAGCTGAGGCCACATGGGAGCCCAGTGTGATTCCAGGCTTACCCCGGAAGTCACATATGTAAGCACACACCTGTAGTTCCAGCTACTCTGGAGGATAAAGAAAGAGAATTGCAACAAAGTGAGATACTGTCAAAAAAAAAAAAAAAAAAAAAACAGAAATAAACCAATGTACAAAAACCAAAACCAAAACCTATGGTCTTTCAAAAGGTCTTGCCCATTAAGTATTCCAAGGATTAAAGTTGCCTCCCCCAAGGACTTCCTGTGACTCCTCCCCATTTCCAGCAGCAGGAGCAGAACATGTCAACTTCTGCTTCCTGAAGATAATTTGAGGTGATTTGTAGTCTGACATTACTGATGCCAGGATCTCAGTTGCTAGACAATTTCTCTGGGGTGGAATCTCTCTGCAGAGTAGGCAGCTTCCCCAACTTCTCTTACCCTTTGTGAGTCTGCCCAAGCTAGGTAGACAAACTCCTTTGAATCATGTAAGTGCATAGATCAACACTCTTGTCCTATAATTGGGCTAAGATCCCCAGTTGACCATAGGGATATTTTGTTTGTTTTCTTTTGCTACAGGGCACATGCGCTCATTGGAGACAGATAAGATAAAGAGAGACAGACAGAAAAAAAAAAAAAAAAAATCTCCCCTCTTCCAGAGCGATGGCCATGCCACAGTTTTTTTTCTTCCATTCTCCTCTCAAGTTTTGGGCACACATGCACACACACCAGACATGAATTTTCAAGCTTCTGGGTCCAGGACTTGAACAGTGGGATCCAGCTGCCTTAATCTCCACACCACCTACTGATTCAACAGGAGTAGAATTTTGCCAGCCTAGAAGTTCTTGTTATATTTGGGATAATGGGTTCAAAATCTGCACATGGCATATTTGGTATCTGAAGAGTCTAATTATACAGTGCAGCAAAGAGAGTAGCTTTTTAAGTTTTTAAAATTGTCTTATTGTTAGATCTTGCCATATGAACTAAAAATGGAGAATATAATAGAAATTGTTATTAATAACTAGGCATATTTTTATGACTTCATAAAGGTATTTGAGAGACAGAAAATCAACTTGCTTTCTTACCTTTCAGTCCCAAATATTTCAGGCTCCATCTCCTGCACGATGTTGGTATCCTCCACTGTTTGAACCACAGGTACTCCTCATGTGACTGAGTTCTGTTTCTAGGGCTAGTCATTAATGGAATTGATTGATAAGTAAAGAGCTTAAAGGTGGTGTATTGTAGTATGTTATGACGCCATAGAATTTGTATTTTCCAACAGATATCACATGACACCACACTAGAATAATGTGATTCTATCCATACAAAAAACATACATTAGGTAAGTGCCAGAAAGTGACAAGACTCACCACAACATACATCACAACGCAACAATAATAATCTGACATAATCTTTTTTATTAATTCTTAATGCTACTATGGGTGCACAGTAAAGTATAAACTTACACATGACATATCTAGTCTCGCATGGTTTTGAATTCACGTAGTGAATAATGACTGACTGTGGGAATGAGACAAAGACTGAGAAAGGGGACACCTGAGACTCACACAGACTGAGAAAGCGGATTCTCTAGCCTGGATTCCTGGTCATAAATCAGACTATAATTGAGAATCAGGTCTAATTAAAGACTTCTTGTGGTCTCTAAGCTCTCTTTATTGTCTTTATAAGAGTGGCATTTTTTTGGAGTTAGCAGATGGCATGGAGGTTAAGGTACTTGACTCCCTCATGGTTGACTAAGATTTGAGTCCCTGACCTAGAGGCTTGGTTTCTCACATTCTCTCTCTCTTTGTTTCTCTCTGGTGAGCACAGGTGCCCGGTAGCATGTTAAAATATAGTAATGATAAATAAATAAAATTAAATAAAGAAATGATTAAAAAATGGTATTTAGAAGAATTGGTGTACACATGTAACTAGTAAGAAAAAGATATATTACAGAAGTAAATGACTGGGTTCAAAGATATCTTTAAAATAATAGAGTTTTTATATATTATTCAATTATAAATGAAGCAATGCAAGTTACTCAGTTATTACAAACCAGTAATTTCTCAGTTTTGTTCTTTTCTCAATCATAAATATGTATTAAAATACCATTTTCAAGAGCAGATAAAGAAAATAAAATCTAACCCATGTAGTAACAATTGTAAATTTTAAAAAAGATAACTATTTGACCTGTAATACAATAGTCAAAAAAGCAGAAAAATTTAATGTTACTAAACAGAATATTACACTGGAGGTTATGTTTTTCTTTTTTTTTTTTTTTTTTTTTTTTTTTTTTTTTTTTTTTTTTGAGGTTTTGGTCATAGAGCTCATGTACTTGCCAGAGAGAGAGAGAGACAGACAGACAGAGACAGTGACAGTGAAATTGAGAAATCACTCTCCCCCACCCGGGGGGATGACCACACTGCAATCTTTTTCCTCCATTATTCTCCTGGGACCTTGGGCATGCATGTATACATGTGGTTTTCAAGCCACCAGATCTGAAACATGAACCACAGTTAGCCATGTGGGAGTTGAGCAATTTAACTACTATGCTATCTGCTGCCAACTCACTGGCGTTTTCTTTTTTTTTTTTTTTTTTAAAGAATTCTGAGCAATAACTGAGAAAATTTCTATTACTAAATAATAAATGAACAGTTAGGTTGAAAGAAGCAAGAAGGAAAATCTGTATTTTGAAGATAAATTTTATATAATGTTGTGTGGTTGAAAAATGTATTTTGAAATATTTTAAAATTTTTTCCTCATCATAAAATTTTCTCATAAATACTCAATACAAATAATTTCTAATAATTTATATTATTAATTTGTGATGATAGCAATATAAAAGAAATATTTTTTTCTTTCAGTTCCATTTAGTAATATAAAATAAAATGCTGTTCAGCAAAAATCTATAAGGGGTCTTCTCTACAAAAACAAGTGCACAATTTTTCTTTTATCTTAAATGGATTAAACATCTCTACATGCAAACTGTGTGTTCTATTTGCTTAAGAGGAAAATGGGTTTGCTATTCAAGTGCAATGGGAAATTTCATCTTATGCTCCCTAAATTTTTATAACTTTAGTAGTAGTAGAATCTAAATGAGATTCTAAGATTCTATTTAGTATAAGGAAGCTGACCAATTTACTGCTTAAAGATTTAATATGAATGGTAACTCACATTGCAGCCAAACTGGCCTAAGACATAGAATAGATTTCTTCTTTGCATTCTGACCTGTTCAGAATTTTTAAAAATTATTTAATTTAATTTAATTTATTTATTTTAATTTGACCAGAGAGGGACAGAGAGAGAGAGAGAAAGTGAGACAGCAAACTGCCAGGCCCGAGACTTGAACCACAATGAGCCGTGTGGAAGTCTAGTGCCCTTAGCAACTATGTCACTCGTCAGTCCCCCTGCCCTTTTGTAAATTAATAGTATCTTCAGAATTTTACTACCCTATTACCTACAATGCTTAAATGATTGCAAAAAGGGAAATTTAACCTCAGATTTTGAGATGCTTTTTTCGGGTTATTTTGGTCTCATTGTAAGATATAAGCTATGAAGTATATAATATACTTGCATAATTGAATTTAAATATTTTAAATAATAGTTTGTTATCCACCCACAAATGTAAATAGCAAAGAGGTCACAATTACTGTTACCAGGAAATCACCATCATAACACTTAAATTAAGTACAATGAACTATAATGACACCACCACCAGTCACTCAGAAAATTTACATTATCACATTATTCCACATATTATGCACTCACTAGTAAGTATTTCTTGGTTTACTAAAGGGGTGCTTTTTTAAAAAATGCATTGTTATATTTAGAAATAAACTTCTACTAGAGAGTGAAATTCCACGTCTATTATTTAGGGATCAGGTCTGATTGCTAAGCAAGTTTGGAAAGTTAAGAGTGTATATTCAAAATGATGAAAGTGGAGGGTCTACAAAGTTACAAGGATCATGGTGATTGTAGTATTCTCTCTTCATTATTTGAATCATATTAGGTAGAGTGCAAACTAGGAACAGAAATATCTTTCCTAATACCTTAAGAAATTGAGCTTTCTTTTCCTTTCTTTCTTTCTTTTTTTTTTTTTTTTTTTTGAACATTTTTTGCTATAGAGTGTATGCACTTGCCAGAGATACAGAGAGAAAGAGAAAGGGAGAAAAACTCCTCTAGGAGGAATGGCTATGCTACAATCCCTTTTCCTCTATTCTCCTCTTGGGAGGGAGTTGGGGGCCTCTACACACACACACACACACACACACACACACACACACATGCAGTGTGAGTTTCAGGTCACTGGGTCTGGGACTCGAACCCTGGTCTACCATGTAGGAGTCCAGCGCTTTAACCACAGCACCACCTTCTGGTCCCAAAATTGAGATTTATTGGCCAGGTCAGGGGCTAGTTTCTGCCTCTGGGTGGCTTTTCCTGTGATAGTTCTTGAAGCTAAGTGGTTAGCATGACACTCTTGGGAAAGTATGTCAGAGGGGGGCAGCTGTAGTGACTGCCGGTGTCTTGTGAGGTGTCAGGTGATAACAAAGATGATTCAGAAGGTGAAAAATACATTTATGACACACCTGTCAGATGGACCATCTGCAAGACAACCAAAACAACCATTTTAAGATAGCTTTTTATGACATTCATAGGCAGCTATACAGGTAATTCTATATTAAATATTAAAGAAAGGAGAAATATTCAATATTATATACCGAAAAGAGAAATGTATAAAGCCTATATGGAAATAAAATAGTATTGATATACTACTACTAATAAAATGCTACTATATCCTAATTATCACAGACTGACATCGAAGGAAAACTTGTGATCTAATTTGTCTAATTTGGAGAAATGGTTGTTTTATTCCACTGTGACAATTTTTGTCAAAAAGAAAACTGTTTCTTCTGTTCTTGACAAAGAAAGAGAAATGTTTGGAAGTGAAATCTGTTTTCTTGAGTGAGAAATAATTTTTTAGGCTATGAACATAAAATTGAACACTTCATAAAATATGAAGTCCTCTAAATTGGCAAGTTAATTTTATCAACCTATTTTTTAAATATGTGCTGAATTAAATTGTGTCATGTCTAAAGAAAAAAGAAATTGAACTTTATTTATAAGTTTATATATTTATAATATAATATAAAATTTTAAGTGTATATTACATATATATTTTAGTTTGCTATAGGGTGCATACACTTGCCAGAGAGAGACAGAGAAAGAGAGAGAGAGAGAGAGAGGAAAAGTGAGAAATCACCACTAAGAGGTATGGCCACATTGCATTTTCTTTCCCTCTGATCTCCATGGACATGGGCATGCATGCACATGTGCATGGCATGATTTTAAAGTCACTGTGTCTGGTACTTAAAACACAAAGTTGGCCAGATGGGATCCAGTTCTCTTAACCTCTACCTTACATTGACCTCTATTTTAGGGCCAACCGCTGGTCTTAAAATATCATCTATGGGATGAGTGAACTAATTTTTTAAAAATATTGTACAATTTTGACTCTTTGATGTACAGAATGGGAAACTAATTTCCCTGAAAAATATCCCTGGAATTTTACAGTACCACTGCTCTAGGGATTTTACTGTAGCCAGACACTGACGTGGAAGACTCGGTCCTTAAGTACAATGAATTAGATTATGAATGGATCTTGTTTTTGCCAAACACTTTTTCTTCAAACAACTATATCTGAAAGAGAGAGAGGACCAAATTAATATTTAATTCTCTCGTAATCACCATCTTATTTTTCTATACTGAATGTCAGAAATATAATAGAAAGTACTCGGACCACACGGTGTCGTCTTCCCACACAAATATAGTTGTGATACAGGTATGCATGGCCGTCAAAGAGGGAATAAAGACAGTGTGTATTTGAAGAGCTCTTCTTTATTTTATCAAAAATTATGACTAAAAACATTGTCTACTATATTATAAAACTGGCATGAAACTTTATAAAAGTTTATGAGTTTAATTAATACATGTATATAAAGACAGGAAGTGGAAATAAAACTAAAATCCTAGTTCTACTCATAAATCCATAAATTGTTCAGTGAGTTATCACAACAGTTAATCGTTTTAAGATAAATAAGTTTTTCTGTAATTATATAATCTCTGCAACCACTAATATAGAAATCCTTTTATAATGATATAATGAAAAGTACATAATCTATAAATAATCTTAAGGCAAAAATTATCTTGCTGTGATTAAGGTATGTGTAATGATGGCAGCTGTGGAAACAAATGTTCCTTTAGCCTGAAGGTATTAGAATTAAAATAAATATGCAACATAATGTAAAGTAATGACCCAAGTAGAGGCAACTGTGAGTTGTGTACTTATGAACATTTTGGTAAATATTTTAAGCTGCAGAAGATAAAATAAGAGACAATTGTGCAGACTGGATTGTCTCATAGAAAGCAGACTCAACTTCCCTTCTGTGTGGTTGCCCTCCCACCGCACTTGATCTATAACATCACGATGGGAGTCTTGTCTTTACCCCATGAGGGATCCCATACCCTACCCACTCTACTGCCCTGATCTGGGTACCATTCTTATTCTGCTAAGGTGTCACATGCAAATTTGAAGGCCACTGCCACTCTGCCTCCTGACGTTTATTTTCCTTGACCTGACCTAAAAACTTTTGTGCTTAATTCTTCTGGAAGCAAAAAGATGCAAAGAAGAGAACCAAGTTACAATATTTTTTAAAGTTAAATATTTAATATTATATAGATTTTTGTATTGTTAGAAAATCTATTTGAACAAAGGGTTCCTTCCAAAAATCAAAGAAAATGAAATTCATGTGAAAAGTTACAGAGAATTAGTGCAGCCAATTCCAAGTAATGTTATTACACACACACACACACACACAAAAAGAAATCTTAAAGAAAGGCATGTTCAAAACCAGAACTCAAAAGTCAGGGGGGAAAATTCAGGAAGGAGTTAGAAATAAAAGCAAAAGTCATTTTAGAAATTAAGACTAAGCTAAAAAGAACACAAAATTGAAAAATTACACTAGATAATACCTCAATATAATAAGACATTAAAATAAGGAAATTTTAGCAAATATTCAATGGAGTGACAAAAAGTGAAAATAAGTGTTGAACATGTAGCATACAGATAATAGAAATTCCCAAAAATAATGCAAGGCTTAGAACAAATGAAATCTACAATTAAAAAAAACTTTTTTCAAGTAATATAAGTGACAATTCAAACTATACACCAAAGAGCACTACATGAATCTGAAGATGTAATTTTCAAATGATCAATCTCAAGATATATTCTAATATAATTATTGAGCTTTGAAAGAAAGGTTTGAAGAAAATTGGGCATTTCACAACCAAAACCAAAACCAAAACAAATCGTTTAAAAGGATGGGGAGGGAATCAGCAGATGACATAGTGGTTAAGGCACTGGACTCCCACATGGCCAACCACCATTTGAGTCCTGGAGATGGCAGCTTGCTTTCTCACTTTCTCTCTCTCTCTCTCTCTCTCTCTCTCTCTCTAGTGAGTGCATGTGCCCTATTGCAAATTTAAAAATAATAAATAAAATAATTATTTTTAAAAGTTATGGGAATAATAAGAATCTCATCAGATTTTCAACAAAACTGGTTTATGTCAAGAAAAAAACTGGAGTAAAATATTAAATGCTCAAAGAAAATGTGAGTTAATAATTTTTATAGTAAGCATAATTTCAAATATAAAAGATATCGTTAACAACATGCAAGATCACATAGGACTTGTCTCGTGAACCCTTCCTAAGGAATTTACTAAGTGATGAACTCTGACAATCAAAATACCTAGAAAGACCTCAGCATGAACACTGGTAGTGAGATAATATAGTTATATGTAGAACTTACCTAAATAAAGGTTTCAGGGAAATAATATGTATATAATGTCTGTATGGAAACATGAATCAGAAAATGAGGACAATGTATTCAAATAATTATTCATTATTTTAATAATCACAATTAGTATCCATACCTTGACTTTAGAATGTTTATATGGAATTTTTAGTATAGATCAGAGAAGATAACATAAAATCAGGTAATTAAAAAGCTCATAATCTTGAATTTGGACTGGAAATACGAGAAAAAAATATTTATTTGCCTGTGCTGTCACTGCCAAGAAACCATGACAAGTCTTGTAGGAATAAGCATTCTTAGCATTCTAGTGAGCAGATTGCCATCTTCAAGTATCACCTTCCATGAGGAAGGTTAGACAGTGGAAGAGTGGGAAGGAGAAAAGGTAGGAAAAAAAACAAAACTGAAGGTGTCTTTGGGAAGCTAATTCCATGTTAGGATATATTCAAGACAATTCTGGAACATATTTATACACAAAATAGAAAGTAACCTTCCAAGGTTCATTAGCATCATATAAAAAAAGACTAAGGAGTCAAATTAAAGAGGATCCCATTGAGTAAGATGGATAATTTAAGTGTTAATAAGATTAACAATTGCATTTTATTAAAACCATCAAATATGCTTAAATCCATGAGGTCATAATGACATTAAGAAAAAAAATTAAACTTATTTGTCATATTCTAAATATGACAGGGAGCCAATAAATCATCTTAAAATCTGAATAAATAAACATTTATTCTGTGCTTCTTATATGAATACCTCTGCTGGGTTATCCAATATGACAGGAAGAATAATGTTTTCTTGTGAAATTGTGGCAACTAATAATTTAAATTCAATGACAGAGTTAGAAATCATCATCTTGCAACTCCCAAATGAATGAATGAAAGTAGACTTTGAGCATGTCTGCTAATATGTATTTTTAAGTGTGAATGAGACATGTGTCTACAATAAAAGAATATGACATCACCTATAGTCCTGCCAATATAATTAAATCTAACTCTGATCAAATCTTTTGATCCAATTTCCTGTTTCTAGGAAAAGAGAAAACAGAGATAGTGAGCTTTTCCTTGAGTATGTAATTAGAAAAATCCACACCATAGGAAAATCAGCAGGTCATAAAGACTGGGTCTTCTCAATAGATATATTGCAGGGACAACAGAGAGTTGGAGGGAGAACTTATAGAGAAATATAAAAGGTGGAACCAGCTGATGGCATAATGGTTATGTGGCTGGACTCTCATGTAGTAGACAGTGGTTTGAGTCCCTGACCTGGTGGTTTAAAACTCATGCAGGGTGTGCATGTGTGCATGTCCAAAATCCCAAGAGGACACTGTAGGAGAAGGGATTGTGCTATGGCTTTAGCCCCTGGAGGGCGATTTCTCGCTTTCTGTTTCTCTGTCTCTCTGGAGAGCACATGCATCCTATAGTAAATCTCTCTCTCTCTCAAAAAAAAAAAAAAAAAGAGAAATCTAAAAGGTTCAACAACAACAAAAGAAAGACAGACCAGACTAAATTAGTGTCCAGGAATCAACTCTTGGGTGGTAAAACTATAAATAAACTAAAAGCATAATTTTTGAAAATCAATATTTTAGTCACCTCTAGAGAAAAGGTATGTGATTAAGACAGGGCGAAATAAGAGACTTCTGGAGCAGCTAGCGATATATTTATCAATATGTTTGTGGTTAATAATTCATCAACATATCCTTATTTGCTCCATAGGGTGCATGTGCTCTTAGGGTACTGGGGAGGGAGTCACTCAAGGGGGATGGCTGCACCTCAAATCTCCTCTCCCCCATTCTCCACCTGAGATTTTGAAAATGAACTGCACTCTCTCTCGGCTTGTTTTTCAAGCCTCCAGGTCCAGAGCTCCAATAGTGGAGTTGACCATATGGGATCCAAAAATCTTAACCATCATGCTACTTGCTCGCCCCATATCCATTTTCTTTGTGTGTGTGTTTTTGTCTTTTTTTTTTTTAATAATATAAAATTAGAATTTTACTGTAGAACATTATACTTTTGGCTTACTGCAAATGTACACAGCTCAATCTTAGTTTTCTTATATTCTGTGTGACTCAGCCCTATGAATTAATAATACATGTTTTGTTTCTATAAGTTTTTGATATTGTGATGCTTGCTCCAGTCTATTCATATCTTTTAATTTTTTAAATCTTTGGTGAAATTTGCCTTGATCACTGACTGGGTAGAGAGCTCTGTCATTTCAGTGGGTATGAAAGAATGGTTCTCTCATTGACACTCATCCGGGATTTCTAAGGAATGACTGGTGATTGAAGATAATCCACCATATATAATTGAAGATCTCAGCTGTATTTAAATCTTCTTATAAACAGTGGATATATTTTACGCATATTTGATCAAGATAAATGACTAGCCAGGTGCCTTCTACAATAGGTATTTGTCACTTTTGATTAAAAACAAAACAAAAAACAAAAAACAAACCTCTGTATGGAACAGTACCTGCTTATGGTAGAATATTAAACTGTTCACAAAGCTAGCTAAATAGGAAGCCAGCTTTTAAAAAATACATATCCCAAATGGAAATTATAAACATGCACACAGATATCTGTTCTAGCCACATGTTAAATCTTACATAATAAAACATATTTATATCCACAAATCTCATATATATGCATACATATATGTACTTCAAATTTTAACAATGTTGATTTCAGAATAAAAAGTAACATTTTATCAGTAAAAACACTAATAAACACAGTAAATGCTAGCAGTATTACCAGATTTTCAAAGTTAGTGGAAAATACATATTATGAAATAGTTATGCATCGATTTCAAAAAAAGTTTTGCACCATAATAAAATTATATTTTAACTCTACTTTTTATAAACTTTTTGAATCCCTCATAAATCTCTGGGTGCTTTAATTAAGGGTTAATTTGTCCCAGTCACATTGAGTTTTAATCCATTTCTCAGTCACTAGCTAGCAACATTATCTTAGGAAATGATAATGATTAGTATTTCTTGAAAGTTTAATGAATATTTGATACTCTTATCGGTCTTTGTATGCATATTCTCATTAAATCCCAAATCAATGAAGTAGTCATTATTATTTTCACATCTCTTTTCCTTTTTTTCAAGGAAAACAAGGCACAGAGAAGTAAAAAACCTTTTCTAATACACATTATTTACTGAGCTAATTTTGAACTCAGGCATCCTGACTGTTAAGTTCCAATTTTCAAAGTCTATACTCATCAGCTTACCTACCTGATAAGTCACTATCTTTTTGATTCTCTACTGTTCTTCTCTGCAATAAACTAACCAGTCTGTGGGAGAAAACAGGCATTATGGAAAAAGAGACACCATGTAAAGCAATGAACTCTATGTGTGGTATATGATAAATCATTATTCAATAATTATGCTAACATTTTTAGAAGTCCAAAGAAATGGCAAAAGTTTTAAACAAAAATTAGGAAAGTAGAGTAGATGTTGAAAATCATTGTTGTATTAACTAAAATCCAGCACTCCAAATTATACTGCATTTTAATAGTGACTGCAGTTGTTTTAGCAAGAACAATCACATGGTAACAGACAGGTATGTTTGAAAGGGTAGCCTCCAGGCTGTCAGTCTTAGTACTGGGAGAATAACAGGAGTTAATGCTACAAAGCTTTGCATTTCTTGTGAGCCCCCACATTCAGAGTAAGAACCTATACCTACCTTCATAGAATCAAATGCCCTGAGGCAATGTTTCTGTAGGTCCCCACTGCTGTATTTCAGGGCTGGGGGTACTGACCACCTTTGATGTAAAACATCCATGACTCCTGCCATGACTCCTGTGGCCAGGGATGCTTCAGTATGGAAGTCAATATATTTTTCTCCTCAGAAAGCAGAACATGCCAGAAATGAGCACTTGGTTACTTGGGCTTTCATGTTATTTTGATATTTCTTTTCAGAGGACAAACATGTTTTCCTTATAAAGCACAAAGAAAAGAAATAGGAAAGAAAAAGAAAAGAGAAAAAGAAAAGAATTGAATTTCTATTTTTTTTTTTAAAAAAAGTCTATCCCCTTATTCCAAAAATTGAGTATGTGACTTCTCAGGAAAAGCAGCCAGAGCCAGGAAAGTCATGCTCGTAAGTGGTCATTAATGTGTCAGCGGTGAAAAGATGTCAAGTTCTTGGTAATAATAATGGTAGTACGAAAGTTTTTCCAAATATTGCAACAGCTAGTTTGTTACAGGAATTTAATGGACAGCCTGTGGATTCACATAAGCCCACGTTTTAAACCCACTAAGTAGGAAACTGGGTTTTTATTTATATGATGACCTGCAAAGTAATACCAGTTTATTCTAGATCTTCTGATGAGCATTTTAAAATTAGATACTGTCATGTACTTCATTCCTTAATCTCCATATGTAATTCTATTTATTGGAACCCAGTAGTTAAATGCGTTATGGTTAATAAGGGAAGAACTTAGAAAGTCTCAGTGTCTAAGTAATGTATTGAGGTCAGAACACTCACTCTAGTGTTTGATTTGTGATCATAGGCAGCTGATTTTAAAACAAGGAATGTCAGTAATATGACGAGACCGAGAACAATGTGATACTCTATGACATTGTGGGTTTCTTTCTGTGAAGAGCATTTGGTGACATAAGACATCCTAAAATAAAGCTATTGCTATATATTTTTTATAGTTTTCTATAAAAATTCATTCAGGGTTTTGCTTGTATGCTCTAAATCCAATGCTTTGCAAATTTTATATTTAATAGCATTTCCGGGGCTTCACATTACTATCAGATGATAATATTTTTTACAATATCCCCTAAATTGAGAATCCTATTAAGATTGACTTGCTAAAATTTGATTAAACACAACCTAGCTATTGAACATATTCTTAGTAGGAGACTAATTTTTTTTAGAGACATTTAAATCTACAAGGTAGAAAAGACAGATTTAAAAGAAATTAAAATTGGAATTGTTCCTTGCTTCTAAAAGCAAAAAATGAGCAGTAACAGCAAGAACTAGGTGCACCATTAGCAATTTATGAGAGTCAAAGAGAATGAATCTCAATGGTTGAATTGCCTCAGCAAGAAATGAAAATATCTAATATTGTTTTGAGCATGAAAACTACCTTTTTTTTTCTTTTTTCACTTAAACTTTCTAAGCAAACCAAGAAAAACTAAGAGGAAATTAACTGATTGCAGAAGAAAAAAAGAGAGCAAAAGGGAAAGACTGAAACAATTTAAAATCTGCCACAGCAACAGATAGGTGTTTTATATAAGGTATTGCACTTTGCTACCTGTCTTTGATGACTGATGTGACAAAGGATTGCAGCTGAATTCTAAGTGTCAAGTTTTAGTAATGAATTACAATGGGTAATTGTTTCAGGCAGGAAATAAAAAAAGGCTCTTCCTCTAGTAACTATTCTTCACCTTTGTTTTTTTCTAGGTAAAATTGAGGGTGTTTGGATTTAGTTCTAGCTGCCATAGTTGGTTTCATATATCAAATCGACTGAGTCGTGTAATGCACAGATATTCTGTTAAACTATTCTGAGTATGACAGTAAAAAGTTCCTGGAGGAGGCTAACATTTTAATTGGTAAACTAAGTAAATCTTATTGCCCTCCCCGGTGTGGTCTGGCCTCATCCAATTTATCGAAGACCTGAATAGAACAAAAGATTGAACAACAGAGACTTAGCTCTCCCTGGTTGATGGTCTTCCAGCTAGGACATTGTCTTCTCCAGGCTTTGACTGAGACTGGAACTTGCACAACCAGCCCTTCTCGTTCTAAGACCTTTGGATTGCAGATCTTGAGGCTTCTCAGTCTCCCTAATTAGACAAGTCAATTCTTACTAATGAATCACTTTATGATATAGATGATTAGTTTAATGAATAGATGGATACATAGGTAAATTTATTTATCCATCCAGTGGTTGAAAGGTACATAAGTAAATGGATAAAGAGTTAAGTTTATTACTTTTAATTATTGTCGATTAACTTTAACAAACTTATTTATCCATCATCTATCCACTTATTTATCTACTATGTATCTATCCATCCATACATCGATCCATCTATTTCATACTGATTTTGTTTCTCTGAAAAACACTCTTAATACACTAATGTTCCTTACTCTACTTAAACTCACAAACTTGCCAGCCTTGATAAATTGGGGAATTCAAGATAGCTTACTCATTGTAGTTTTATACAGAAACACACACACACACACACATACACACACACACACACACATGCACATGTGTATGTATATATGATATATAATATAAATGTGTGTGTATGTACATGAATATGTGTATGCAGATGTACAATAGCCTAATTTGCCCAGGAAAACAAATCTCATACTAGATCATTTCAATTGAGAAAATGTTACAAAGGTATTTAGAATAGTTGAGAGAACAAAAAAAGAGATGAGATAATATTAATTTTATTTTATATTTTTGCTGTAGGGGGTGTGCACTCACCAGAGAAAGACAGAAAGACAGACAGTGAGAAATCATCCCCTCCCTCAGGGGGACTGGCCATGCCACAATCCCTTCTCCATTATCCTCTCAGGATTTGGACACTTACGCACATGTGCCTCGCATGAGTTTTAAGCTTCTGGGTCTGGGACTCAAACCGCAATTGGCCATGTGGAAGTCTAGCAACGTAACCATTACACCATCTGCTGGTCCTGACATCAATTTACTTGTTTATTTTATTTTTTCTTTTTTAGAGAGAGATGTTTGCTATAAGGTGTATGTGCTAGTTGAAGACATGGAGAGACAAAGAGACAAAAAGTGATAAACTAATCCCTCAGGAGGATGGCCATGCCTCAGTCCCTGCTCCTCCATTCTCCTCCTGGGATCTTGGACAAACACGCACACATGACCAGTGTGAGTTTTAAGCCCAGGTCTGACACTAGAACCATGGTAGTCTATATGAGAGTCTAGCAACATAACCGTTACACCATTTGTTGGTCCTGACATCAGTTTTATTAAGCCACCATCATCCTTACAGCTGTAGGAATGCGAGAACAAAGTACTAGAACCTAAGAGCCTTGTCTACAAGACAGGAGCAGGGAGCTCGGTAAGCCTGCCTGAGGAGAGCTGGAACCAACCACAAAAATGAGATCAGCTGCTGCTGACACTAATCAAAGCACAGAACTAGAATAAATACACTCTGCCTTCTTCGATTGGCTGAAACTAGCATGGAAACCTGAGAGTCAATATTAGCAGAAGTCAATCCCTGCAATTCAGAGCAAACCAGGGAAGGCTGAACGTGGTTCTGATAGCAAGCACATGGTAAGCATATGTAAATGAATATGTTTTAGTATGCATGTGTGTATTATATAAAATATTTATGATATGTGCAGATATATGTATATCACATGTATATATAAATGTATATCATCAATATCATATATATATATGGTGCCTATTGTAAATTTTGATAATGGCTAGTTTCTAAATTTAAAGACAGACTTGAATACAGTCTTTTTTAATCATCTTGTTTGCTGGTCTTATACAATAATATACAATATATATGTGTGTGTGTGTGTGTGTATATATATATATATATATATATATATATATCTCAAAAGAAAGTAGAAAGAAAAAGGAAAACTACAATAGTAGAGCATAAATTAATGGTACATCTTACAGTGTGGTGTTCTTTGTTGAAAATGATCAACATGTTATTATCCTTGGCTTGAGAGTCACAACTAAATGTGTGCTTCAGAAATCAACATTGTACAACACCAAGATGTAGAACAACTAAATATAAACAAAAATTATAATATAAATTGAAATAGAAAAAAAAAGAAGAAAGACAAATGCCAGAGGAGGTAAAAAGAGCCGTCTTTTGCTCAGTAGTTTGTTTGAATTTCTCCAGAAATGAGACACATTGAAGCACCCTAGGTTAAAAAAGAAAAAGATGATACGTTAAATTTCTAAGGCTAATAGAACCTTTCAATTAAGACTAGGCAAAGTGCCTGCCAGTTACGCTAGCCAAGGCAGTTAAGGAGAGCAAGTAGGCATAAAACCAAAGGTGAATTTCTTTAGGAAATAACTATTTCTTCCCACCAACTTATAAAATGATATTATTACTATTTTTTTTGGTTAAAAAGTGAATATCAGAGATTTTAAGTTACTTAAACAGAATAGTTAATGTTAAGCTTTAATTTGCATTTTCTGCATACCTTTCACTATACCAGATCACTAATCTGTGGGAAATCTACTCCAGAGAATAGGAATTGTGTCTGCAGCACGGGTGTACAGCTTGTACGGTTGCACAAGACTCCATACTCAAAAGAACCTCTCCTCAAAAGAACCTTTTACTTGGTATAATGTCATTTCATAATAGTTTATAGTTCAGTCTTTGAACTCATATTTGTAAGTGAATTCTGATAGGAAAATGGAGCATGCATGAGTTGAGACGCTATAAGCAATTCCTGTATCTGTTACTATGTCTAACACACAGCATTCATGATGCTTCATGAGCACAGAATTCTAGTGGGCCTGTGATAAGTGGGAGTTCAGCAAGATTCACAGCGAATTGTGTTTCATCTGCTGTGGATGAGCAGAACACTTCAATCCCAAGATGCTATGCATCCCATCAGAGCCAAAAGTTGTTTAGAACACAGAAAACAAGCAATGAATGTCTCCTTAAGGTACAAGAATGACTGAAGAACCCTATCAGATTCTTCCTTGTTCGTGTCATTTCCCTGTATTAGCCAACCACTTACAATAGAGATGATTGTATAGAAGGAATAGAAAATCCTCCCTTACCCATTTGGTAAGCTAAAGGTGCAGAGCATTAACAGAATGAGTGCATGCAAAAAGGTGAGATAAGTAACAGTTGAGTTGGTTTTATTTAATAATTCCAACATTCTGGTAGGGAAGAATAACATATACATATAAGAAATACAAAATGTGAATTTTGCAATTTGATGATTCTGTATGCTCTTGTATTTGCACTTAAAACTGGGACTGTATAAAATAAAGATAGTGAAATTCATGCTCATAATTATTTTTCATTTTAAACTTGGGAAGCAACATTATATAGCAAATGCAATACACAATGAAAGTCAAAAATGAAATGGCAATAGAAAAGAAGCTACTTTAGGATCTTTATTAGCTTTTATTTTTATATTTATATTTTTACTTGTTGAACAGGGGTCCTGAATTTTTATATGGTTTTGCAGTATACCCTTAATTATGTAGATATTAATGAGTAAACTAATATTACTGTTATAGAGCACATGAAATTTTGTATTTCAGCAGCTCTCTACCTTCAGTAAGCATCAGAATCATCTGAAGAGATTTTTAAAATTAGGTAATTAACTATTTTCCATGACAGAAAAAGACACAGGGAGAGAGAGAGAAATAGAGAAGTGACCCTGATAGAGTCTTCATGCCATGATCCATTCCCAGGCTCAGTTAGCTCAGGTCATGAGCAGAGGCACAAACCCATAGCATGTACAAGGATGCTGTGATAATACTTTTGAGTATGAATTTCATTGGATTGAAGGATGTCTGAAGGTTGGTGAAACATTTTTTCTAAGTGTGTAGGTGTTGCCAGACAGAATCAGCATGTGAGTGGGCCTAGAGAGGAAGACCTACCTTCAGCATGGGTGGACAACATCTAGTTGACTGGAAGGGACACACAGAGAAAGTAGGGTTTTGTTCCCTCTGTCTGTCTTTTCCCTCTCTTTCTACCTTTCCATCTAGAACATGCTTATGTGTACTATACATTCAGCCTTGTCTTCCGCTAGGCCTTGTCTGCATTTTTCCTGTAAGTTCCTGGTCTCTTTAGCCAGACAGACTCTAAGGAATTTACCTCTAGACTATGTACTCAAACTAGCAGTCACCCGAGGGTCTCCTTAAAACTTCAAGCTAGAATTGCACTGCCTTCCTTTCTTCTGAATCTTTCAAGGAGCCCCTTTATGCCTTGGACTGGAACTGTACTAGCTTCCCTGCTTCCATGTTAGTTGTTTCTCCAGCCTGCAGAGAGTCGATTGTGGGACTTCTTCACCTCATGACCATGTGAGATAATTCCTATAATGAATCCCTTCTGTTCCATATATATTTATCCTACTGGTTCTGTTTCTCTAAAAGATCCTGACTAATATAGATGCTAACTGAGGACCTTTCAAAGTGGGTAGAGTTGTATTACCACTGGGCCACCATCTGGCCCCAGAACAAAGTTAAAAAAAAAAAAAAAGAAGTCAAAGTCTACACCCAGAGATTCAGACTCAATTCATTCTGAAAGGAATCTAGCAAATTTTTTTAAGTTTTATGGATGAATCTAATGTGCAAGCTGGACTGAGAATCACTCTGTAGATGTCTTTACGCTAGCAAAAATTCTAATTAAATGTAATTGCATAATGTCAACTAGAGGTAATATATTTTAATAGAGGATTTCAGAAGATAATGTCTCAAATTAAACACAAGGAAATAACATCTTTTTGATGTAGTAATGATCCAGAGAGGAAACTTTAGAAATTTGAGAGTCTCTACTTTCAAATCACCTCTTACAACTAAGCATAGGACAGTTCCTGCCGGGTACTTCAACCAAAACTGAAGAGAAAATTCAAAAGTTCACTATTACACAATGCAATTAGTGTTTGCTTGTACATACAAACAGCATTTTAAATTATTAAATTGAATTATTAATTTAGTTCTTTTAAAATTATTACCTTAACCATAAGGAAAACAAGCTGGCATTTCTACATTTTACTTTTGTTTTATGAATAAATAATTCATATGTAGAAGGTCTTATCCAAGCTTCTCTTGATACAGTTCTTTTAAAAAAATAGTTTATTTGGCTGGACTTGTACCACACTGGTTAAGCACTGTGCATAGAAAGTCCATACTACATGGCCAACTGTGGTTCAGATCCTGGCCCTAGCCACTTATAAAACATGCCGTGTGCTTATGTGTACATACCCACAATACTGACAGAATGGAGTAATGGAGCAAAAGAGATTGTGGCATGACTATGTCACTGAGGGTGGAGAGTGAGAGGAGTACTTTCTTTCTCTCTGATGAGCATACACCCCTCTGGTAATTTATTTTAAAAAGCTTATTCTGTGTGTTTCTTCCATGAGAAAACAATACAGAGAGAAAGACAAGAGAGAGAGAGTTACAGACATCACCAGGAGTCATCGTGCTACAATCCACTCTGTTTCAGGCAGCCTACATGACTGGGACCCAGTGGGACCCAGGATTTGAACACAGGACATTTCCCATGTGCATCTAGTCACATTACAACCATACAATAACTTGGCTCCTTGACAAAAGTCTAAATCCAATTTAAGAGCTCTTTAGAGTCATAGTTGGCATGAAAGATTATATTTACACATCTGCATTTATGTCTACACGCAGTCTTTAGATCTCCTTGATGAGACTATGGTTGCTATTTGTTTTTATTTGGGGGACAGAGAAGTTACTGTGATAAGACTATGTAGAAACTCAAGAGAAAGTCGTGGATGAACCAAAGAAAAACTGCCTGGTCACAAAAATATGAGGGTACTTGAAGTTTACTTCAAAATAGTTAAAATGTTTTCAGTCTTCTCAATGACATAGATTCCCTAAAATTTGCATTTAACCCCATTAATGTTGTAATAAGGTTGGCTTTCACCCTTATTAATAATACTTACATTCTTTATAAAAGAGTATTAATCTAAAAATGCTTTTACTTTTTTTAAAACTTAATTTTACTAAATGTCTCATACATCATAAAAGTTAATAATACATAGAAAATATAGGCATCTGGAGCTGACAGGTGCCATGGTGGTTAAAGGTGCTAGATTCCCATATGGCTGACCACGGTTCAAGTCCAGGACCTGGTGGCTTACTTTCTTTCTTTCCCTTTCTCCCTTTCTCTCTCTCTCTGGTCAAATTAAAAACTACTACTAAAAATAATAAATGGAATTAAATCAATCAATAATTATTTTTTTAAAAAAAAGAAAGGAAAGAAACATAGGTGTCCTATAGGTAAATACAGGTGGAGAACATTTCAGCTGGGTTTTATTTGGTATTGGTTGGTTTGTCCCTGTACAGATTTTTATAGTTTATAATATGCATATATCCATTCTTCATCTCTAGGAAAGTTTTGAGCATTACCAGGAATACTCATTTTTGTTTTGTTTTGTTTTGTTTTGTTTTGTTTTGTTTTTGTTTTTGTTTTTTTTCTCTCCAGCAATTATTTCTCACTGAAGAAATGGCTAATCCACTTATGCCATGTAACTAACTACTGAATGCTTTCAAATGCAAAACATATTGTATTATTTCTCTCTTTCAGTCTCTTGATGTGTATGCATCCAGACCTATATGACCTTTTAGCTTATGATTCAGTGGTAAATCAGGTAGGCATCAACAACTGCCTTCAATTCAAGGGCTATGATGGATGAAGCCATTTTGGGGCTTCAGGCTTAAAACCTGTTCTCTAATTTTTAATTGATTAAAAAATTAATATTTGATTCCAGGCTGCATAGTAAGTATTCCTAGACATTAGTTCTTCCTATCTAGTTCAGACAGCTTATTAAATAAAGCCTAGGAAAGAATATTCAGTAAATTTTAATGGATGTTTTAAGGACATCTTGATTGTTTAGTTAAAACTGTATTGCTATAGGTATCACAATCTAAACTAAATTGATTTTCTAGGAAACATTTTTTTAATAAACATTTTTAATTTCCTTTTCCTCTAGAGTACATGACCTTACTGGAGAGAAAGAGTGAGAGAGAAAGAAAAAATCACTCCCCAGAGGGGATAATCATACCACAATCTCTTCTTCATTCTCCTCTCGGGATGTTTGGCATTCATGTACATGCACCCAGCATGTTTTTCAAGCCACTGGGTCTGGGACTCAACTCTGCAGTTGGCTGCGTGGGATCCAGGTGCCTTAATCACATGCCATTGGCTGGCCTCATTTTTTTATCTTTTGATTTACACTTCTAGATTACTTAGTGAAATCGGTACATTGACAGCTTTTACTCTTTATCTTTTTCTTGCAGGGGTGGAGGCAGAATGTTCTTTAGCAAATTCCTAAAAATGTGGAAATTTAGAATGGACAGTTATTACAGTCCCCATAGATGAGAAGGAGTTACAAATGCTTCCAAAGAGTGTATACTTTATGCTTTCTGTCCTGTCCATGATTTACTTATGAAACAAAATGTATTGCCTATGTTCAAATCCAAAATAAACAAGAATATACACATATTTACTGTGTGTATGCATATATGTATTATGTGAATTCATGTGTGACATATAATGTATTTAATTTGCTATTCTTCTTGTGTCATTTACTACACACTGGGAACTTATTCTTCAGCAATATCTGTCCCTTCACTGGCACAAAAGCTGAAATACTTAGGAATAGAGAAGGTTCATTACTCTAAAATAAGTTGTGTAATGCTCTCTTTAGGTGAAAGTTAGTTTAATGAGTTATACTGAAAACCAGCCCTGGGCATGGGGCTGGCAAGAAGAACCTTCTGATTAAATAGGTGTCACAGCTATACAGAGTTACACAGGGGGAACCAGACCTGAGAGTGTGGGGAATCGGAGCCCCAACAGAAGTTCCCTATTACCAAAAAAGACTGCATGGCAATTTAAGTAACTGGAAGAACAAGTGCCAATAGCGCCATCTCTGGGAAAATGGAGAATAAAATAATACCTGGAAATGAGAAATATCAGAGACTGAGGAATAGTACCATGTGTTTCAACAAATGGTAAATTGTAGTATTTCATTTAAACCAGAGAAAATTCTTTGCAATTTTAATATCTAGTGAACTATATGGTAAAGCTGGTATATAAAAATTTAACATATTTATCTAATTAAAAGGGTTTTCCATCCTAAAAGTATATTTCTATAAAGCTCACTTATTTTGCAGAACATATTGGTTTAAGGGCATGCGAGGTATAGCCTGGGGATATATGGCAGACAGTGTATGGATGCTTTTCATCTCAAAAGGCATTTGAAGCCAAAGGTGAGAGCAAAAATAAGGAGGTAGTCCTCCAGGATCTCCTTCTGAGATTACATTGGGTTGCTCTGTTCTATCTATCCAGATTGACACTTTTAAAGATGATCCCTATCGATTAAGGAATTCATTTTGAATTAAATGCTCTCCCTGTCATACAGTAGAGCAGAAAGTCTACAGAGAATGAAGCAAGAGCGATAAATCAGCTTTCTATCTAGGACTCAGTACCTGGATGCTCTTTCTGCTCTAAGTAAAATTGATGTCCTTGAAAACAGACATGAATTTTGAATTGTGACTCTTAAAAAAGCTACTAGAATAAGTTGACTTTTGTTTTAAAGAAACTCCTGCTGTTGCCTTTTATGCCTCCAACATTCCTGACCACGTCAAAAACATACTAAGCAATCGAAAATGATGTCTACATCTATAGGGAACAGGAGAGACCATGTGTTGTCAATATTTTCATTATTTTTGAATATATTCTTATGACTCAGTGGCATGTTCGATTTCTTATTAAATCATGCAAATGTTGAAAGAAATGTCAATATAATATAGGATAAATATTAAGCATTTTTGAGAACTGGAATTAATCATTTGTAGCACCTAGTATAGCAAGTACTTTCACAGAATAATAAATCAAAATAGCCTTCAGCAGTTTAATTCAGCACATTTGTATCTGAATTCCTATAGTATGCTAGATGATATGTAAAATTAGGGCCACATAAATAAATTAGACATAGTTACCTCTCTCTAGGAGTTAGGACAAGTAACCTAAGGATGGGTGTAATGATAAGAGGAATATGCATGTTCTTTGTATTCTTATTAGTGGTTCCTTGTGTGTGTGTGTGTGTGTGTGTGTGTGTATGACACATAATGTGTATATATGTATACATTATATATATACACATTACATGTACATACACATTATATATGCATATATGTATAAACCTATATAATGTATTGTGCACATGCAATTATATATATATATATATACACATGTGTGTGTGTGTGTGTGTGTGTGTGTGTGTGTGTGTGTGTATAAGAAAGTGAGAGAATGTTTCTGGTATTTTTTCTTATAAAGGCACTAATCCCATCACAAAGGCCCCATGCTCACCACTTCATCTTAACTAAATCTCATGTATCTCTTAAAGACACCATCTCCAAATGCCAGTCCTTTCGGAATTAGGACTTCAGCATTTGAATTTGGTGAAGAAGGACACAATTCAATTCATAATAGGATCTTTCTCCTTAAGATATAATTTGTAGAATTTCCATTTATTTTTTCAAACTCTTACGTTTTACTTCTTATTTTAGGAAGCAGTGAAGGAAACCAGAGATCTAACTTGAGTCCCAGAGCTAATAAGTAATCCGAGGCTCACAAATCATCTTCACCACCCCCATGTTTTCCATTCAGTATCAGAGGACCAGAACTGTTAAGCTACTTTTCTAAAATTATATATTTTTAGTGGCAAAACACTTTAAGAACTAAACATGTAGAACCCAACTCATACTTCTGGGAACTCTGCTAATTTACTTCCAAGTGAAGGAACGACTAGTAAGAACACAGTTCCAAAGGTAAAAGTTGGCACTTCAAGTACTGATTGCGGACACGATTCAATGTTAACAGTTTCAAACATCCAGCGTCAAACTTCCAATACACTGGCCGTTCTCATCAATAGATAAAAGACAGCAGACTTCCATTTCCCCCTTATCTTTGTTCCCATTTTCACTTTGGTGCTCTCTCAGAACAGCTTTACTAGAAACAAACTGGGATAACTCCCGTTGGACTTCATTTCCAGCTTTTAAGCACTGGCTAGAAGAAGGTGGGTGTTACTTCAAAGGGAGTCAGTCTATTGAGGCATCAATCGGCCTGAGAAAATGGACTCATCACACAAAAGGAGGAAGTTGTTCCAAACAGTCGTGTTCACACAACAGAGAAGAGGTCTGACACTGAACACCTGCTCTACATTAGTTTCATATTCGAGACTTGAAACGGGAATAAATGAAAGCTGTATTTAAACTGGGAGCAGGCTGAAAAAACTGGACCGAAAAAACTGGACCGAGTGTTTGAGCGTACATCTACTTCTGAGGGATGGGGAGAAGAGGATGACTCCACTTGGCGCAAATACTTTCCACCTAAGTGCTTTTTGAAACAATACCATCGTGGGGCCAGAATAATCTATACATAGAATTCACAACAAATTTGAAGCTCTGGATAAATTTGAATATTTTAAAGAGTATCTATTTTTTTTCTCACAAACATCTAAGTGAAATTTACATTTCCTTCGATTATGAATGCTGGCAACAAACCACTGCAGTGTAGAAGTATCTGTTAATTTTCACCAGCCAAAATTACAGATATTTCCAAATCATATCATAGCTGCTGCAAATATCTTGAAATATTACTAGGTAATTATAGCAGTAATTGGACCCGCAATTAAATCTTATTATTTAATGACTTAATAAAGATGCAAAGCAAATTAACATATTGCATTTATTAAAAATAATAATAGCAACCATATTTCAGTATATTTGTTTCCTTTAATGTTTAATTTTCTTCCTATCTATACATTTTACCTTATGTGTTTAAAACATTAATATGAATTTGAGAAAGAAATATCAGGATACTGTTTTAGTGGTCAAAACAACTAAACTGGGAGCACACACAAATTTGTGCATCGCATTTCAAAATTAGACATACCAATTGTGGACTTGCCTCAAATACTCTGGGGCCTCAGTAATGCATGGGGTCCTTTGGAAAAAGAGGGAAGCTGGCATGCAGAAGCAAAAGTTGGTGTTAGTCTACCTCCAAGGGTAGCTATATATATGTATGGCATTGTGTGTACATTTATTTAGTATGATTAAATGTGGTTCATAGAGAGGGTGTTATGTGAGGGTGTCTCTCCCAGTGGCTGGGTTATAATGACAGGAATAAGGACAGCAGGTAATCTTGGAAATGAAATATTCTTGGTATCATCTTAGTTTTAGATAACCATCTCACTCAAGGAAATTACTCCAACCAATTTGTATATGGTAAGTGGACCGAAATTCAGTCACCCTGACTCCAGAGGAGGGAATGAATTTTTCAGGGCCGGCTAATGGTGTAGTGGTTAAGGTGGCTGGATCTCACAGGGCTGACAGTGCGGTTCAGATACCTGTTGAGTGACTTGAAAAACATACTGAGTACATTTGTGTGTGTGCTCAAAACCTCACGGGGTGGTGGGGAGAAATGGAGGAGAAGGGATTGCAGTGTGACAATCCTCCAAGTGGGGTGGGTTCCCTTTCTTTCTCTGTCTCTCTCTCTCTCTCTCTGAGCACATGTGTTAAAATACAGTTCTAATTCTGAGAGAAAGCCACGACACAAACCATGGGCAGATACCACCCTTTATGTGTGTTATCTCATTTAGTCATAATTCTCACATAAGAAAGATTTCATTCTCTTCTTTCATTTAATAGTTAAAACATCTGAAATCAGAGATAAGTAATTTGTCCAAGTTTATGAAATAGCAACTGGAATTGCCCAAACCAGAGTTGAAACCTTTTGGATTCAAGAACTCATGGCTTTAACTGCCCTAATAGATGTGTTTCCAGGATCACAATCAAAGAATCTTAAGGCTGTTTTCAGTGGGAGCTGAAGTGCTAAGTGTAAGATCATCAAGGTGGGGAGGGCGGGGTACAAATGGGAACGAGAGGGTGGCTGGAGAGCCCTGGATTTCAATATGGGCAAAACTGAGTGGTTCTTATCCAGTTGCCATTGTGTCCCCATGTCCCTAGAACTATTTGACATAATTTGGAGACATTGTGGTTAACAAATTGAAGAAATAGTGCTACCATCACCTATGGGGCAGAGGATTTTAAAATACCTTACAGTGCTTGGGACGGCCTTGCTCTTCCACATAATTCCACGGAGAATTATGTAGCCCATGTCACTAGCCAAGGAGATTGAGCGTGAGAAACCCTGACTGGATTGCATTGACTTCAGTTGCCTCCAGCAGCAAATTCTATTTTATCTCCTGCCTACTGAAAGAAGACCTGAGTCATGATGAGATGGCCTCGGCACAAGAGCCAGGATGTGCCCACACAGCGTACACAGAATATACACTTACTTTGGAGGGCCTGTGTGAAGGAGACCTAGTGCCAAGTGAGGAAATAGCAATCAGTCCAGAATTACTAAATTTGGCTGCTTTTCAAATCGCGACATGATTTGAGAAGTTTCTATTGAAAAGTGGCATGGTAGTTAAGGTGACTGGATCTGACGTAGCCAAGTGCACAGTTAGACTCTCGCACTCGGCAGCTTAAATCCCACCAGGCACAGTGTGTGTGAGTGCTTGAAATCCCAAGAAGAGAATAGAGAAGAAAGGATTGCGATGTGAGCTTCTCCCCGGGGGGTATTTTCTCACTTTCTCTCTCTCTCTGGTGAGTGCATGCATCCTACAGTGAAATTTAAAAATAAGGGAAAAGAAAAACATAAATCTTATAGTATGTCATTGTACAATATATTCAATTTTCAAGAATTATGCATTTTATTACACCTGTAATAGTTATGCTTTATTATCTAAAGTCTCATTTTCACGAATCCTATGCAGGACATGCCAAATTACAGTACACCATGAAAGTAAATGAGACGTATTTCTTTTTTTTTTTATTTACTTGACTTGCTAACCAGTGTAAAATGAAATTAATTCTAATGAACCCATGCAAAATGTTGGAAAATAAGATGATAATAAAATTGTATATACTTTTTTCAGTTTAATTTCGTGTGCATAGTATTTTATATTTATATAGCTGGTGTTATTCTGAGCTAAGCTTCTCTAAATTGTAATCTTCTAAAAGACCTGCTATTTCTTATCCCTTATGCAAATTCAAAATCTATAGAAAAAGATGGAGTAAATGCAGTGGAAAATATGTTCTAACATTAAAATACATTGTTCTCTGTTTAAGGAGTTTATTGATGATATTAATGATCATAACATATATATTTAAATATATATATTATTTTATATAATTATTTATACATAATATGTGTATATATGTGTGTGTTTTTTTTTGGCTTGTGGCCTGGTGGTTAAGGCAGTCAGATTCTACATGGCTGACCACATGGTCTGAGTCCCAGACCCGGTGATGTAAGAAACACACCTAGCATGTGCACATACTTATTCAAACTCCTGAGAAGAGGGAGAGACAGAGGAAAAGGGATTGTGGTTTTATCATTCCCCATAAGGGATGCTTTCTTCTTTCCCTCTCTCTGTGCTTCCTTTAGCCATGTGTACACACCTTTCAGCAAAAATATAAATAAATAAATAAATAATTTTAATATTATGTCAATTTCAGTCATCGTTAATGTAGTATTCATAATATGTTACCATAGTTGCTATAACTTTATATTAAATTTTTTAGCTTATCAAAAATATCTTTGCTGGGGCCAGCAGGTGGCATGATGTTTGAGGCATTGGACACACACACATGGTAGACCACAGGTTGAGTCCTGGACCTGGTTGCTTGCTTTCTCACCTTCTCTCTCTGCATCTCTCTCTGGTCAAATTAAAATGAATGAATGAATAAATTTAAAAATTAGATAAATATTTCTAAAAAAAATTTTTTAAAAAACTTTACTTACAGATAATTTAAAAAATCAGCCAAAAACAAATTGAAAAAAAAATTTAAGAGGTTTTTGTTGTTGGTGTGTACACTTGCAGGGGAGAGAGAGAGACAGAGGAAAGTGAGAAATCACCCCCCAAAGGGCAAGGCCATGAAGCAAACCCTTCTCCATTCTCCTCCCAGGATCTTGCGCATGCATGCACATGGGCCCAGTGTGATTTTCAAGTCACTGGGTCCAGGACTCAATTGCAGTAGGCCATGTGGAACTTGAGCAATGTAACCACTACACCATGTGCTGGCCCAAATTGAAATATTTTTAAAGACTAAGTTGTAAAAATAATTTCTTCTCAGGGTCAGCAGTGGTGACACGGTGGTGGTTAAGGTATCAACAACTTAAAACATTGCCAAGAACTTTGAGTTCCAGACCTGGTGGCTTTAACATCACTCCAGGTGTGTGTACTTGAGTCCCCAAATGGAAGTAAAGGAGCTGAGGCATGACTACCTTCTGGGGGGATGATTTCTCACTTCCCTCACTGTCTCAGTCTCTCTCTGGGAACACATGTGCCTCATGGCAAAACTCTAAAGACAAAATTAAAAATAATAATAATAAATTGACCTTTTCCAGAAAAAAATATATCTGGGAAGGTATAATTTTAATATATTTGGAATAAGATTAAACATTCTAAAGAATAAGATTAAACGTACTCAAGCATTATCAAACAAAAACTAAATAGGAAAATTGTCTTTGTTATTCTGTCTCTTTTCATGAATTTACTAGGTTAAATCTTCAGACTTCAAAAAAAGGTAACTGGTAAAATTTAAATAACATTATCATTTCTCAGATTTTAAACACAGAAATAATACAACTATAACATGAACTATAAATTCCTTTTCAAGTTCTATTGAGAATTATAAAATATATACATATATAAATAGATAGTCATAATTTTTATGCTGTAGTAACTATTATTGCTTTCTGAGTAGAGTCAATATTTTCTATTGGTAATACATCGCACCTCTGTGTACCCTTGATAAATCTGGAATTAATCTTGGTTTCTTTATTGGGATATATCTGTAGTCATGGAAAATAATTTTTGAATGATGGGTGAAATATAATTTTCTTGTTTGAGTGAATATATTGAATGAAAATTAGTGTATTAAAATATTTATGTACCTTAATAATTAAATGGCTAATCAAATACTATATCATTTATGTCTGCAGAGAGCCTGAGCTGAGAGTCAAAGGAAAAAAAGCTATGCAAATGCCAGGAACAGCTGTAATTTGGAATTATTATAACTACCCCTTGAAATATAGACAACCTTAGAACTTACTTTAAAAGATTTAGCCCTCCACAGGTGGTGTGGAGGTTAAGATGCTGGATCCCACATGGCCGGGTACATGGTTTGAATCTTGGACTTGGCAGCTTGATAATTACCCTGGGCAAATGTGCATGCATGCCCAAAATCCTGAGAGGAGAATGGAGGAGAAGGGACTGCAGCATGGCCATTCCTCCAGAGGGTGATTTCTCTCTCTGGCAAGCATATATGCTTTATAGAAAAATACAAAACAAAACAAAACAAACAAACAACAACAACAAAAAAAAAAAACCTCTTAGCCCATCTTTCCTAAGTAATAGGGATTAAAACCTGTTTCAGTAAAAATCTTTTAAGTGCTTATGCTTTACTGGGTAGTAAAATTTCTCAGAGCATTAAAAGTCAGGAAAACACAAAGTGAAGGGGAAAATATGAGAAGTAAAAGAAGATGACTCATTACTATAGCCACTGTTTCTAGACAAGGTGCAAGGTGCACTATGGATGGCTAGAGAGGGGATTTATATACTAGTAAACTCGCTTCTTATTTTCTATTTCCCATGAGTCAAAATTTGCCACTTAGATAATTAATTACTCAATTTTCAGGTTATGTCATCTGGCCTTATCAGCTCCTTGGGAAGTATCACTCTGAAAATGTGGTGGTAACCAAAGAGATCTTGGGCTTTGGATGGTTGGCCTCTTGAGAAAGAGAGTATCCAAACCAGGGGTTAGGTGGACAATGCTGAGAAAATCTGAGGACACACAGGTTATATAGTCAATACAAGAGGTAAAGCTTTCATAAGTTACATTACTCATATTATACTTTGTTAAGGATGCATGTATAGTTTTTTTTTTTTTTTTTT
>NW_006159901.1:2827552-2835773 GCF_000334495.1 Tupaia belangeri chinensis | reverse complement strand
TTTGTTCTTTGTTAAGTATTCTTTTATGTTTTTTTTTTTTTTTTTTTTCTTTAACAGTGTGGAACACAGTAGCTATCCCTGAGGGAGGGGCATTGACAATGTCAGACATCTTTAACTTTGTAGGACCTTGTGAATATAAAAGGTTGACAGATTTTGAGTCTGCCCTCAAGGGCATTACAGCATTGTTGGAAAGTAGAAAAACTTATTTCTTTTTTAAGTAATAGGTAGTCACACATTGCTGCCTACTACTCAGATGGTAATATGAAACATAAGTGTCAAAGGATTACAGATGTGATAGATGTATTCAAATATATTTGGTAAGTATTTTTCAATAGGCCAGCTAGTTTTCAACAAAATTACGTAACTAATAAACCAGAAAGCATGTAGCCAGTATTTTGAAAGAACTTTAGCTTATCAGAAAGAGAAAACCAAAACACACAACAGATGTAGTAATATTTTTTCCTCATAAGAAAGAATATGTTAAATATGAATTATTCTTTTAAAAGACTCTGTATTTCTCCATTTAACAAATGAGAAAAAAGCTAACATTTTACCTTGGATTAATCTTGGAGTAACATTTTTTTCCCCTAGGAAAATTATTCCATTTTATTTTAAAAAGAGTGTCAAAATTCATACTGAGGTTCATGCCCTATAACTGTAATCCATTCCTTTTCTTGTTTCTACAAAGGGTCTCATTTTGAAATCTACAGAAAATTTTCTAATCTACTCCTCCAAAAAATGCTTGTCCATATTCTCAAACACTGTTCTAGGTGCAGGTCATAATTGGTGAACTATAAGCCCAAGTTCCCAGTCCTGAGGACTTTAGAGCCTGATGCCTGAGACAGGTAACCAATAAGTAAGCAAATAAATTAAAGAGATACAGCCATGAGCCACATAACAATGTTGTGGCTAAAGAGAGACTGCGTATGACCATACAGCCTAGGAATGCAGTAAGCTCTGCCACGTAGATTTGTGTAAGAACACGTTCACCCAGTGAAAATGATGCAGACAGTGAGAAAGTGATTTGGGTTTCGGTAAATGAGAAGAGAGAATAAAGAGGAAAAGAGTGATCCATCTTATCAGGAATGGGAATGTTTGGTAATCCCCAATCAGGTCAAAATCTATAACACATTTTCTGACTATATCACAATGCAGCATTACCCAGAGGTATGTGTGTGTGTATATATCATATATAGGGGAAGTGGCAGGTGGCATGGTGGTTAAGGTTGCTGGACTCCCATATGGCCGACCACAGTTCAAGTCCTAAACCTGTTGGCTTTCATTCTCGCTTTCGTTCTCTCTCTCTCTCTCTCTCTCTCGTTCACTCTCACTCTGTCCCTCTCTGGTCAAATTAAAATAAGTAAACAAATAAAGTTAAATAATTCTTTTTTTAAAAAAACAAAGAAACTGTATATAAAAAAATTCACCTGATACTTTCTTTCTTATATTTTCATGTGAATGTCTAAAATATCATTTAAGTCTACCTCCATGTACGTAGAGAAAATATTACATATTAGCTGAAGTGCATTATTTTAATTCAGTAAATGCAAACAGTAATTTAAATAATTATAGTTCCTGGCCCTAGTCTTAAGTTACATGTATGTGAAAATACACACAAACACAGCCACTGGGAATGTATAAAATTACTGCTTTAAACTTCATCCTTACCCTATTGAGTGAATAAATTCATATGTGATACGTTTACATATATACACACAATGTTAGGAACATATATTATAAAGCATGTATCATATATAGAGAGAGATAGATTTTTATAAAATTAAAGTAACTTGACTTGCAGGATATTTTATTTCAAAAATTAATTGAGACTGACTTCTAAAACCTAATTATTTTATTATTTAGGTAATTTCTAATTATTCTATTAATTTTTATTAATTTATAATTAATTTATAAGTTTGAAAGTTGTGTAAATTTCACTTATGCATTGATAAAATACACTCTGTAAAAGTTTCTATGCAGAGTGTCATTTTCAGTAAGATAAATATGAAATAATGTAGTGCAGATATGTCAAATAAACAGCACGCATTTTGAAATCTAAACAATAGCAATGGGTTACTTTTGTGCTCGTTTCTTGTCTAGCAATAGTCCTGGTGTAGGTCAGAAAAATTAGTTGCTCAAATTATTTTTTGATGTAGTTTTGCTCAGCAGTCCCGTACTTTATAAGATGAATTTATCAAAAACTGAAATGTATGTTTGACACATCATTAAAAGAACTCCAGCAGAGATAATGAGAACTATGATTCACTTTCAGAAAAAATAGGAGGGTTGCTTTATAAGGCTACATAACCACCACAAAAAATAATTGAAACAATTTCCATGATAATAAAAATAACTATGTATATAATTCTTGTTTTTGTCTAATTACTATTTAAAATATAAACATTTTACCTGATTCGGGGCAACCTGATATTGATTAATTTATAAAATCTACTAACATGAAACAAAAATATTTTTAAAATATCTCATTAATAGTAGGTACAGAACTTCTGTTTTTATTGATATGGAAACAGGACATTAATAAATGAATGCATAAGAGAAATGAACAACAATTACAATTAAAGGCTGAAAATAACTTGCAGTACACTGGAAAATCTTTTTGCCCACATACAAATGTTTTCACAAAAATATGCTATGCTATAATACATAAAAAAATACCTAGAAGACAATCTTCTATTTTTTTTCTGTTTGAACACATATAATTTAACTGAAATTTTTCTATTTCTTATGTGACTTTGTCATTCCTTAAAATAATAACATTTTCAGTTTTCCTCTTTACTGTATTATTTTTAAGAGTTTAAAACAGTAGAAAAATATTAAATGAGAAAAATGTTTTGTTTGTATGCAAAAAGATCCATAATTAGAGGCATTGATAATATAAATATTATCTTTTTTTGGGGGGGAGAGATTTTTGCTATAGGGCGTGTGCGCTCACCAGAAAGACAGTGAGACAGAGAGAAAAAAGGCGAGAAATTATCCCCCAGGGTGGATGACCATGCCATAATCCCTTCTCCTCCATTCTCCTCTTGGGATCTTGGGCATGCATGTAAATGCACCTGGCATGAGTTTAAGCCACCGGGTCCGGGACTCAAACTGTGGTTGACTATGTGAGAGTCAATGACATAGCCATTACGCTAACTGCTGGTCCCAATGTTATGATTTTTTTAGATTTGAGAAAATGGAGTAAGGAGAAATTTGGAGTTGTTAAGATTAATTGATAAGGAACATTTTTAGGTTAGGTTCTCATGAAATGAAACACTTTACACTATACAAATATGTGTATATATGAAATATTTACATGCACACTTATTTAGAGCAATGCCTCACATCAAGAATATAGATAAAATTATAAAATAATTTGGACCAGCCAATGGCATGGTGATTAAGGTGATTAAGTACCACATGGTGACCCTGAGGTTTGAGTCTGGACCTGGTGGTTTGGAAGACATGTTGGAAATATGTGCATATGTGCCCAAAAGTCCCAAGAGGAAGATGGAGGAGAAAATCTGTGGCATGGCCATCCTGCCTGGAGGGTGCTTTCTCATTTTCTCTTCCTCTGTCCTCTCTGTCTTTCTCTAGTGAGTGCACACATCCCATAGCAAACTGAAAAAGATGATGAAGTAATCTTTTCAAAAATCTGAAGAGGCTACCACATTGTATGTAAAACTGTGAACCCAAGCATTCAGAAAATGTTGACTCTATTTTTATACTCTGTTTTGGAATATTTCCATGTTAGATTACCTAACCTATTGTAGGAAATTTGAGGTGAATGGTGGCGGTTTACATTTTCTAGGAAAACTTACTAACAGCTGTAATTGAAAGATGACAATAGAAGGGAAGGCAAACTTGGCAAAGCTATATCAGAAGGATGTCTACGTAGGGGTAGATTTATCCGATGAAGGAGATAAAATAAATGCATAAGAGAAATGAACAACAATTACAATTAAAGGCTGAAAATAACTTGCAGTACACTGGAAAATCTTTTTGCCCACATACAAATGTTTTCACAAAAATATGCTATGCTATAATACATAAAAAAATACCTAGAAGACAATCTTCTATTTTTTTTCTGTTTGAACACATATAATTTAACTGAAATTTTTCTATTTCTTATGTGACTTTGTCATTCCTTAAAATAATAACATTTTCAGTTTTCCTCTTTACTGTATTATTTTTAAGAGTTTAAAACAGTAGAAAAATATTAAATGAGAAAAATGTTTTGTTTGTATGCAAAAAGATCCATAATTAGAGGCATTGATAATATAAATATTATCTTTTTTTGGGGGGGAGAGATTTTTGCTATAGGGCGTGTGCGCTCACCAGAAAGACAGTGAGACAGAGAGAAAAAAGGCGAGAAATTATCCCCCAGGGTGGATGACCATGCCATAATCCCTTCTCCTCCATTCTCCTCTTGGGATCTTGGGCATGCATGTAAATGCACCTGGCATGAGTTTAAGCCACCGGGTCCGGGACTCAAACTGTGGTTGACTATGTGAGAGTCAATGACATAGCCATTACGCTAACTGCTGGTCCCAATGTTATGATTTTTTTAGATTTGAGAAAATGGAGTAAGGAGAAATTTGGAGTTGTTAAGATTAATTGATAAGGAACATTTTTAGGTTAGGTTCTCATGAAATGAAACACTTTACACTATACAAATATGTGTATATATGAAATATTTACATGCACACTTATTTAGAGCAATGCCTCACATCAAGAATATAGATAAAATTATAAAATAATTTGGACCAGCCAATGGCATGGTGATTAAGGTGATTAAGTACCACATGGTGACCCTGAGGTTTGAGTCTGGACCTGGTGGTTTGGAAGACATGTTGGAAATATGTGCATATGTGCCCAAAAGTCCCAAGAGGAAGATGGAGGAGAAAATCTGTGGCATGGCCATCCTGCCTGGAGGGTGCTTTCTCATTTTCTCTTCCTCTGTCCTCTCTGTCTTTCTCTAGTGAGTGCACACATCCCATAGCAAACTGAAAAAGATGATGAAGTAATCTTTTCAAAAATCTGAAGAGGCTACCACATTGTATGTAAAACTGTGAACCCAAGCATTCAGAAAATGTTGACTCTATTTTTATACTCTGTTTTGGAATATTTCCATGTTAGATTACCTAACCTATTGTAGGAAATTTGAGGTGAATGGTGGCGGTTTACATTTTCTAGGAAAACTTACTAACAGCTGTAATTGAAAGATGACAATAGAAGGGAAGGCAAACTTGGCAAAGCTATATCAGAAGGATGTCTACGTAGGGGTAGATTTATCCGATGAAGGAGATAAAATACAAAATGCCTAGTTCAATTTAAGCTTAAGATAAATAACTGATTTTTTAAGGTATACACATGTGGGTAATATTAGGGATACACTCTACTAAAAACATATTCAGTTTATTTGAATTCAAATTTTATGAGATATCTTATTTTTGTATCTGGCAATCCTATAAGAGTCAGCCTGGCTTAGAGAGACCCAACCCAATTGCTGGCAGGAGAAGGTCCTTTATGGGTATATCAGCTCAGCATAGGGCTTCAAAGTTTCTAGAGTGGGATGTCAGAGTCTGAGCAGATATGCAGAGTATCCAAGTGCTCAAAAACGTTCTTTTCTTTTCTTTCTTTATTTTTGTAAGTGTTTTCCCTTTATATGAGAGAGTGAGAGAGAAAGACCAGCACCTTCAATATAGCTAGGATCATAGGCAGTGCCCCTACCCTGTACAGGGTGACCCAGAAACTAACTTGTGCCATGGCAGAACAGTTTGCTATGGCTGCAGTACTGTGTCTGGGCCATCAAAATACTATTTCCTTTCTTTTCAATAGACAGAAGATGCATGTACTCCCTAGAGAGAGACAGACAGACATAGAGAGAACAAGAAAGCACCTTCTAATGGGTTCTGGTCATGGCATCATCCCTTTTCCTCCATTTTTCCACCCTGTCAGGATGCGGGGCACACATGCACACATATCTGGTGTGCTTTGCAAGTCACCTGAGACCGGAAATCAAACCATGGTTTACCTCCCTTAATCATTCCCTTAACCACTAGGACATGGGGCGGGCCACAAAATACTATTTTCTAAACACAGTTTTCTGAACATCATTTCCCACTAAGAGCAACTAGAAATATTTGGAGAAAAAACTTAAATACATGCCAAAGTGTTTTGGGAAGAATGGTCATCAAAGTGACAATTTTTTTTTTTTTGGATAGGTTTTCGCTACATGGCGCGTGCGCTCGCCAGACAGACAGAAAGAGACATAGAGACAGAAAGCAAGGAATCACCCCCCAGGGGGGATGGTCACGCCACAATCCCTTCTCCTCTATTCTCCTCTCGGGATCTTGGGCAAGCACGCACAGGCACCCGGCATGAGTGTTAAGCCACCGGGTCCGGGACATGAACCGTGGTCGACTACGTGGGAGTCTAGCGACATAGCCATTACGCCAACTGCTGGTTCTCTTAAAGTGACAATTTAATATGGCTCAATATTTTTAAAACTCTTTTTACTGTGACTCCACCTATTCTGGAAGTTTGTAACTATTTTTAAAGTAAAAAGAAAACAGCATAGAATTATATAGGCATATATAATTATTTGAAAAATGTAACAAATTGAAGCAATTTAGTTCATAAGCAGGCAGTAATTAATTTATGTATTTCAGTTAGGTTCAGGAATCCTTAAGAAAACATTAGTAAAATGAATCACCAGCATATTAAAAAAGGATTATATAAAATGAATGAGTGCTATATATCCCAGAAATGTGAGGTTGGTTCAATATCCAAAAATCAATCAGTAACATACCATATTAAATTTAAAAAAGACAAAAACAGATAAACAAAGTAACAAATAAAAAGCCCTATTATCTCAATTTCCGAAAGAAACATTTACTGAAAACACGGTATCCATTCATGCTAAAAATTCTCAACATACTAAAAGGGAACTTCCTAAACCTAATAAAATAAATCTATGAAATATCTACCACTACCATTGTAATTACTAGCAAAAGACTGAATGCTTTTACCTTAATATGTGGTACAATTTAAGGATGTCTGTTCTGATTGCTTTCATTCAACTCTGCACCAAAGATTCTATCAAATGTAATAAGATGGAGTGTATTTACCAGTACACAAATTTAAAAGGAAAAAGTAACACTGAACTTTTTTTTTTTTACAAAAGATGCCATCTTTCACGTGGAAAATCCTAAAAAATCCAGATTGAAAATACTAAAGTTAAAGAGGTTAGAAAAGTCATATGATATAAGATCTGTACTTAAACCTTCATTATGAAATAGAAAGAGAACAATTACATTTTTTTCATATTATCCACAGATAATCTGAAAACAAAATTAAGAAAACACCTTGTTTACAATAGCATCAAAAGATATCAATACTAGGGACAAATTTAACAAAAGAAATGGAAGATTTTTATGCTGAAGATTATTAATAGTTGTGAATGGATAAATACATTGTTCTATATATATAGAACAGAATTTTAATGAGCAATATAAAAAATTAAAATACTTGCGCAAATTCATGCTACAAGATAGCTGGTCCTCAACAATATACTAAGTAAAAGAAGCCAGAGACAAAAGGCTATCATTGTATATATCAACATTAATAAAACACATGGAAATGGCAAATTTAGAGAAACCCTACAGATCAGTGGTTGCCAGGGACTTGATATGGGGTGGGGATTGAATGCAATAAGTTTGAAGAAATTTGAAGAATTATATAAATATTCTAATATTAGGTCGAGGTGATGGATACACATGTCTTTAAATGTATGAAGAATTATTGAATTTTACATTTACATTGGGTTCGTCTTAATAACATTTGCATAGTACCTCAATAAAATGATTTAAAACAACTGACCCAGTTCCACAAAATATTTGCTAATATTTTCCCCTGTGTGTGGCTTATCTTTGGATTGTCTTGACAATATTGATTCTTCCAATATATGTCATATGGTGCTGATAGGAATGTAAAATGGTGTAGCCCTACAGAAATAAGTTAGCAGATCTCCAGAACATTAAACAAAGAGTTATCATATGACTAAGCAATTCACTCTTTTTGTTCTTGTCTAAACAGTTGTAAACCTTACTTGACTTGTGGCCTCTTGTGTGTGTGTATGTGTGTGTGTGTGTGTTGGAAAATTACATTTTAAATAGTTGTACATCTTTACAGCACACAATATATATATATATATATA
>NW_006159901.1:2772752-2827541 GCF_000334495.1 Tupaia belangeri chinensis | reverse complement strand
ATTATTAATTATTATAATAGATTAACAACACAGTGTTCTAAAACTGATAAATGATACGAAGTAAAAGAAGCCACTTAAAATATAACATAGTATTGCCTATAGGGAGTGTCTTCTCCTCTCTAGTCTCTGTCTCTCTGTCTCTGGTAAGTGCATATGCCTTCTAGCTAAGAGGAGAAAAAGCACATATTACATAAAATGTCCAGAACAGGTAAATTTATATAAAGGGAAGCAGATTATTGGTTGCCTAAGAGAGAGTGCTTGGGGGAGGTGTATAGGGAGTGACTGTCAAAGGATATCAAGCTTCTTTTAAGCATTATAGAAATATTTAAAAATTGTTATTGTTGTATAAATCTGAATATGCTAAAAAGTGATTAAGTCATACACTAAATAAGCAAATTGCCCAATGTGTGAATTATATCTTAATAAAATTATTTTAAATGACCCATGTGAATATTTGTACTGTATTCAAACTCCCTAAAAACTGGAAATAACCCCAATATCCTTAGCAGCTGTGTAAAAACTAGAGAACATCCATAAAATAAAGATAAGCAGCAATATAAAGGAACAAATTATAGATTCAAGCAACAAAATGGATAACTCTTCGATGCATTTTGGTAGTATAAAAAGCCAGATTCAAAAAATTATCCATGTGCAAATTCTACCTATATGGCATTTTGGAAAATGCAAAACTAGAAGGACAACAGTAGAGATCAGTGATTGCCAAGCATTGGGGCAACACCACAGAGAGAAGATAGAGGAAATGATTAGGTGATGGGAAATTCTGTAAAGTACTATTTGTCAAAATCCACAAATTACACACCTCAAAGAATGCATCTCACTGTGTAAATTTAATTTTTTTTTTTTTAAAAAAAAGCAAGTAAGTCCCAGAAACCCAGGATGGAATGCAAACTGTGGGAAATGAATCTAACCGTATCGTAAAGATATGACATAACCTCTTGGAAGATGTTGGAGGTAAAGGAGCTTTTCCTTAAGGTGCTTGGGAAATAGTGTTTGACTTGATTCTGTAGACAAGAGGAAATCTATACATACACTATATTCTAGTTGCTAACTTTCATTCTTCTATTTATGGATTTGCCATTCTGAAACTACTTTACATGTATACTAGGGCCGAAAGAATAAATAAATATATTGCAGATAATAAGAACCAGATTATCACTGACGTAACAGAGCTTTAGTAGAAAAACTGATGATATTTAAATAAAGCATATAGCCTACTTAATAATATTTTAGCAAAGCAATTCTAACATTAACATCTGTATTACGGTTATATCAGTTTTTAAGACTGGACAAAACTTGGTGAAAAGTATATGGGACCTCTCTAGGCTATCTCTACAGCTCATCTATAAATCTATAATTATTTTAGTATTTAAAAATAAGAAATATAATAAATATATATATTCTAATTTTGCTCTTATTCTTTCACATTAAGCGACTAGTTTTTATACTGATTATATAGACTACATAAATTTGTTTCAAAAATAAAATAGAGTGAACGATAATTCAATATATACTAAATATATTTTTCAGTCTTCTAAACTTTACTCAATATTTTTACATTCTCCCACTAAAAAAATTTCCATTGATTGTAAATAAATATTCTATCACATAATTAAAAATAATCTATACAGTACTCTAAATCATAAGTTTTGTATGTATACACTATTGTGTATGTGTCTGTGTGTGCGTGTGTGTGTGTGTGTGTATACAGTTTGCTTTAGGGCACTTGTGCTCACCAGAGAAAGATACAGAGAGAAAGAGAGAGATTCAAAAAATACCTCCCAGGGAATAAGGCCACACCACAATCTCTTCTCCATTCTTTCCTTGGGATCTTGGGCACTCACAAAAACATGCCCCGCGTTTTTGAAGTTTTTCAAACAACACAGTCATCCAGATGTAATCTAGCTGCTTTGACCACTCTGTCACTGGTTGGCCCAACTCATTTATCTAAAGAATGGATTTTAATGAGAATTTATAAATACTGCAACTGCTTTTACCAAACATAGTTTGAAATGGCGGTCTACTAATTAGTTGAAAAAAAAAATCATCTAAAGTAACTCAAAATCAGAATAAGCACACATATTAAACCCTTTTTCTAACATGAGAACATAATGCACATCAGTTCCTCAAATTCAGGAATATACTCAAGGTCTTTTCTAGGCATGGACTTGCTATTTAGATATCTGCATAAGACATGTCCATACTAGTTTGTGATTTAAGTTTTTATTTACTGTATATGAGTTGTCTACAGAGAAAATTATAGCATTTTCTACCGGTTTATATTTTTTTTACTAGTTGTCTCCAAAAAAAATTTTAAAAATCCTGAAGAATTGGAGAGCTGGGGGTGGGGGTCATGGCATGACCCTGTCTGTGGTGCTTCTCTCTCTCGCTCTCTCTCTCTCTCTCTCTCTCTCACTCTCATACATGCACACGTGACCTCTATTATGAGTAAAATAAATAAACTTTTAAAGAAGTAAGTTTTTGAGAAAGAGTTCTGTGACAGTGAAATTAAGATTTATGTGTTGTTGACATAAGTGGAGAGGCAGTCTGGGAAAGAAGAAAGAGGGACCAGTGATATATCTATGGAATTCAGTGAATCCTTTTTCTTTGCCCACTGCACAATGTTTTGGTGAGGGTTTTTGTAAAATGTCTTAATAAAATCTTACTACCACAGGTTGATAGTATTTTTTTGAACAAATTGACTAACGTTCTTCTTAAAAGGGAAATAAGTTTAGTTTAATGTTATATTTATAGCAAAGGGGTTAAAAGCTATTATACAATTTATTTATTAACTTTAGATTTTTACCAAAGAGTACATGCACTTGCCAGAGAGAGGGAAAGTGATAACTCACCCCCCAGAATGGAGGGCCACACTGCAATCCCTTCTCCTTCATTGTCCTCTTGGGATTCGGGGCATACATTCACATACATGCTCCTGGCATGATTTTCAAGTCGCCAGATCTGGGACTTGAACTATAGTCAGCCACATGGAATCCAGTGCCTTAACCACCATGACACCTGCTGGCCCATTATTATATAATATTTAATAAGGAACCACACTTTTGAAAGTTAAGAAATTAAACATATGATTTTAAATAAGTTTTACTATATTTTCATTCAGATTACGTAAAAGCATTTGCAGTAAAATACACTAATGTCATGGAGTACAGACAAAATTCAGAGGCCCCCAGTCTCAGTCAACCTACTGATGACCCATTAACTGGATTTTACCATTAATCTCACTTTAACGTCAAGAAAACTAAACATATACATACACACACAAATACACATATACATGCATACACATATACACATAAAGTAAAACTCAGGGACTTTATTTTTTTGTTCCTCTATTTAACTAGTTATTTGTTTGAAAATACTGATTGTAACCTACAAGCAGTGAGCTCTGCATACTGTCATTGTCCTACAGAGATACATCAGAATTATCAGTGTCCAGGTAACGCATGGCCAGCACTCATTCAACTGAATTTCACTGAAGTCTTTGCCTGTCTTAGCAAAAATATTACTTAACCTGCTTCTTATGTGAAAAATGTATTAATAATTTAATATCAATTTTTTTAGTAAGGGTTGGTCTTTTTACATTCCAGAAAAGCTTCTTGTGAACCTGAAAACAAATGAAAGTTGCAAAAAACAATACACTTGGAATATTTATTATGTGCTTTAAAGTTATCAGGCAATGGATTTGGCATGAACTTTCTCATTTCTCACAATGACTTTATGGGATAGGCATTATTTTACCATCTCTTAAATGTGTTAGAAATTAAGTTCAGAAATTTAGATAAATTCAGTAATATCATCTATATTGTATACGTGGCATGGCTGGACAATCGAACTCTAAATCTCAAACTCTGAACCACTTTACTACGCTGATCCAGCATGTATGTGTTTGTTAAGGAAAGCATTAAAATATTTGCATTGCTTTCCACTCAGAAAAATAGCACTCTTTGTTATTTTTTTTTAAATAAATACATAGGGCAGGAAAAATTAAGTAATAGAGGCAACAAGAGATAAATAAACCTTGATTTTTTAAGAGAATTCAATTAGACATATTAATTTAAAAATAGAAAGATTAGTTCATTTATTTTTTTAAAAAATAATTGCTTTCCTTTTTTGTGAAATTGAGCCATTGGATAGGCTTCAGTCTTTTTGACTCCCATCAATCTTAAAGAAGGTTCACTTGGGTGATGGTAAGACGTGTTCAAGTGGCTGCCACAGTAAATCAGCTTCGCATTGTGTGCTATATATTTCAAGGTAATGGATTAGAGGCTGAGAAAGCTTGCTGATCACTGGATTTCTCCCTGATAGGCTAGGGTCAGTCCAAAGTCACCTGAATATCTTTGAACATTAATCAGTTCAACTTTCTTAGTTTTAGAGAAGAAAAGAATGTCACCGATCATAAATAACCACTATCTTATATAGTGACTATTCAGATTTATCAATAGGAACTAGCAAGTAAAATAAAATTAATATCTGAATAAACAACTGCAGTACATTATTGTTATTGACCAGTTTAGTCCACACTTTTTATCCTAGAAAAATTCTAAGGGCAGACATAGGTTGGCAAAATGTTACATTAAAAAATGTTAAATCTCTCTTTCTTTTTTAAATAATTATTTATTTAATTTTCATTCATTTATTTTTTTAATTTGACCAGAGAGACACAGAGAAAGAGTGAGAGAAGGAAAGTGAGAAAGCAAGCCAACAGGTCCAGGACTTGAACCATAGTCAGTCATGTGGGAGTGTCCAGCGCCTTAACCACCACACCACCTGCTGGTCCCCAAATTTCTCTTTTTTCAATCTCCATTTATTTTTTAAAATCCATGATAGAACACATGTGTGCACATGCATTAGTATGTATGAGAGAGGCAAGCTCACTGCATAGGATCTGGTCATGCCTTGATCCCTTTCTTTTAGTTCACCAGCCTTTTGGATCTTGGGCACTCACCCATGTGCCCAACATGTTTTCAGGCCTACCAACCAGGGCATTTGAATGAGAGTTGCCATGTGGAATCCAGCTTCTCTTGAGCAGAATTTTACTGCTGTACCATGAAGCCAGCCTTCTATTCATTTCTTCAATTAAAAAAAAAAATTGAGAAATTATTTACATACAGTGAAATGAATGAGTTGGGGGGCCAGCAGGTGGTGTGGTGGTTAAGAGTGCTAGACTCCCAGTTGGTCCCAACCATGGTTTGAGCCCCAGACTTGGTGGCTTGCTTTTTCACTTTCTCACTTTCTCTCTCTCTCACTCTTGCTCTCTTGCTCTGTCCCTTTATGGTCAAATTTACAAAATAAATAAAGTTAAATAAAATAATGCTTAAAATAATAAATGAAGTAGAAGAGGAATATTCAATCAATTTATCAAAGATACATACGTATACTCATGTTAACCATTATGGAAAATATATGAAATATTTCCATTGCCTCACAAAATTTCCTAAGGTTCATTTGCACTCTGTACTCAAACTGTCTTCACCCACCTCCACTTCTCCACCACCACCACTACCAACCCTGGTTCCAGGAAACCACTGTTGATTTTTATCTATACTGGAACTTAGCATAGAGTGAATCTTTTTTTTATTATTATTATTTTGCCTCTTCTTTTTTTTCTCCACAGCATAATGTTTTGGAGTTAGTCCAAGTTTCAAATCACCATAGTTTGTTCCTTTTTATTGCTGAATTGTTTTCCCTTCTATAAATCTTCTACAATTTGTATAATCTTTCTTCTCTCAATGAACATCTGGACCATTTTAAGTTTTGATCCACCATGAATTATGCTACTGAGATCATTTTCGTAAAAACATTTTTGTGTACATACATTCATATTATTTTGGTTTAATATCCAGAGGTGAAATTACTAGGTCATATTGTTAGTGTATGTGTAGTTTAACAAGGAATTGGTAAATAATATTCTAAATGGTTCTGCCAATGTATATTCCCACTAGTGAAGCATGAGAGTTTGGGTTGCTCCACACCCTACCATTTTTTTTTTATGTTGATGGACTTAAATTTTGGCCATTCTATTGGAGATGCGATGGTATCTAGTTATGCTTTCACTTATCTAGTCTCATATACCCTGAAGACTCATTATGTTGACCATGTTTTTATAGGCTTACTGGTTCCTCACTTTCTATTGTGACACATCCTTGCAAATATTTTGCCCATTTTCAGTAGACTATCTTTCCATTATTATGTTACAACAGATTTATATTTAGTACAAATAAGTTCTTTATAAAATACATACATATATATGTATATATCTATCTATCTATCTATAGGTATACATATTTCCTAACCCATGATTTTGCCAATCTGTCATTGATTTTTGTGTTCTGAAAATCATTTGCTGACCCCAACATCACAAACATATTTACCTTGGTTTAGTTCTATAAGACTTATATTTTTACTTCTATTTTTAGGGTCATGATTAATCTAAAATTTTTTGTATACAATAGGAAGTAGGAATCAAAGAGTTTTTATTTTTAAATATAGATGTTCTACTTACCAGTATCATTTGTTTAAAAGTTATTCCCAATTAAGCTGGTTCGATGTCTTAGCACTATTTCTATACTCCTTTCTGTTCTGACAATTAATTTGTCTGTTCTATGCCAACGTCCACTGTAACTTGATATATTTTCATGTGTATAGGTCCTCTTTAACTTCTATCAGCAATATTTTATAAACTTTAGTAAACAAATCCCACAGATAGTTTCAGCTTATTCTTAAATCTTTCACTTGTTTATTTCTATTTTTTTTTTCCATTTCAATTTACGAATGTTTGCTGCCAAAATAGATATATGTCTTTATCACTTTATAATGACCAGGGAGTCAGAAAACTTTCTAAACTCACATTTCAGGTCATGTAGCTTTTTTTTTTTTCCCAAAAGTTCCATGTGGTCACCAGAGAGAAAGAGAAAGACAGAGAGAAGGAAGCACTCCCACTCCCCTCGAAGGAGCTAGGTCATCGGTCGCGCTCAGCATGTCTCATCTCTCAAGCTGCTGGGGCTTGAAATTCAACAGTGATCTGCCATCCAGTATCTGACCCCTTTAACCATTAGGCTATACTGTGGCCTTCTGTGCGTTTTTTTTGTATATATCTATCTATCTATCTATAGGTATACATATTTCCTAACCCATGATTTTGCCAATCTGTCATTGATTTTTGTGTTCTGAAAATCATTTGCTGACCCCAACATCACAAACATATTTACCTTGGTTTAGTTCTATAAGACTTATATTTTTACTTCTATTTTTAGGGTCATGATTAATCTAAAATTTTTTGTATACAATAGGAAGTAGGAATCAAAGAGTTTTTATTTTTAAATATAGATGTTCTACTTACCAGTATCATTTGTTTAAAAGTTATTCCCAATTAAGCTGGTTCGATGTCTTAGCACTATTTCTATACTCCTTTCTGTTCTGACAATTAATTTGTCTGTTCTATGCCAACGTCCACTGTAACTTGATATATTTTCATGTGTATAGGTCCTCTTTAACTTCTATCAGCAATATTTTATAAACTTTAGTAAACAAATCCCACAGATAGTTTCAGCTTATTCTTAAATCTTTCACTTGTTTATTTCTATTTTTTTTTTCCATTTCAATTTACGAATGTTTGCTGCCAAAATAGATATATGTCTTTATCACTTTATAATGACCAGGGAGTCAGAAAACTTTCTAAACTCACATTTCAGGTCATGTAGCTTTTTTTTTTTTCCCAAAAGTTCCATGTGGTCACCAGAGAGAAAGAGAAAGACAGAGAGAAGGAAGCACTCCCACTCCCCTCGAAGGAGCTAGGTCATCGGTCGCGCTCAGCATGTCTCATCTCTCAAGCTGCTGGGGCTTGAAATTCAACAGTGATCTGCCATCCAGTATCTGACCCCTTTAACCATTAGGCTATACTGTGGCCTTCTGTGCGTTTTTTTTTCTCTTCAATTTCTTTTGTATAGTCAGTCACATATTTAGCTTGCTTGCTGTGAGTAAATAAAGACCATTCTTTCAGTTTCTTTTATGGTCTTTAACTTACCATAGCACATTATTTAGGACCTTCAGTAAAATGCTGAAAGAAATAATATAAATGAACACTCTCATTTTGCTCCTGATTTAAGAAAAAGATATTTATTTATTTATTTATTTATTTTTTGAGTTTTTCAATGAATATTTAATAACAAGGTAAATAACATGTTTATCTAACATGTAATTTTATGCAGCTAAAGCAAACATCCTGTTGGCTGGGTAAAAAGGAGTTGGTTTGTGTGTATACTTCAGTGCAATTTAAAAAAATACTGTAATTATTGATTTCAGAACTCCAGAATTTGAACAGATGTTCTCTCCTTTTATCACATGGGAAAGTAAAATTCCTTTGAACATCATTTGAAGCCTGGACGATTTCCCCTAACTATATTTTTCCAGATCACTCTGTAGAGTCTTCAAAATTCAGAAGATACAGGAAAGCTTTAATTCATTCAGCCTTTTAGAGAAGACATTCCAGCTCGCATGATCTCATCAACAAGGAGAATGGTGGTGAAGAAGCTGTTTCTTTACACAATAATTATCCCATATGCCTACTTCTGCTGCTACCATCGGCTCGCCTGTGTTCAGGTCTACACCCACAAGTTGACCTGATTCTGAATGTTCTGCTTGAATTTTAACTAATGTTTCCTGAAGGTCAAAACCAGAATTCTGAGCAAGAACCTTGGGAATTATCAGTAATGCATCTGCAAATGCTTGGACTCCAAGCTGGGCCCTTCCCTTTATACTTGGCTTGTATTTAATCAGGGCTTCTGCCATGGCCACTTCTACTGCTCCAGCACCCGGAACCACACAGCCGTCATCAATAGCATTTTTGACAGCCCTTAAGCCGTCTCTTATTGCATCTTTGATTTGAGTGAGTGTGTGCTTGTTTGGTCCTTTGACCAATAATGTAACAGAACGAGGATTGTTACATTTCTCAATAAAGGTGAACTTCTCTTCTCCCAATGTGTACTCATACACAAGTCCTGCATGTCCCAAGCAATCAGGATTTAGGTTTTCTGGATCTGAAGTCAGTCAGGAACACAGGTACTCACATACCTGGCATACCCAAGCTGCATGGGAAGAGAGCCCTAACACTGCATGCATATGGCTTACAGCAATGTAGTGTGTTACACTATTAATTCTACCAATTTCTAAACCAACTTTATTATTTTTATAAGCATTTTACTACCTACCTTGTATCAGTTTCAGATTTATGTTTCATCTCCATGATCTCAACCATGAAGAGGTCAATAGGTTCATCTTGTTTTTTAATGGCCAAAATGGAGTCCACTACAGCCTACAGTAGGAGTAAAACCATTAAACTTGATCACAGAAACTGAAACAATGAACTGTTACTTGTTCATGGGAGTAGATAATAACTTTGCTTTAAAAGATCTGGATTAATCTTTTTATATAAGTTAAAAACACATATGTAAAGAATTGAAATCATCTGTTTCTGAAATTTTAATTACCTCGAAAATCATTACTATCTCTTCTATTTACTTATACCAGGAATTTTTCTAATATTGAAGTCTCCATTTTATATTCCTTTTAATGAACATTCCAATTACAGATTTTAATACCTGGTCAAGGTATACTATTAATGTTCTTATTTTACTTTTTAAAGTCACAGATTAGGCATCATTGCCACAAAAATAAGTGTACTTTTCTTATCCGATTTGATATTGTGAAGACTTCAGATAGCACCGGTAAGTGGAAGTAGTAAGAATACTGATGTGTTGACTATCAGGAATTTTTCCACGTAGGTGTATTATACCAGACACATACTAAACTTTAACACATACCTCTGTTAAGACATCTGCAAAGTTCAGCTGAACTTTAGTACGAAGAGATGTTCTGGCCACATCTATAAGTGTTTCCCTGTCCATCTCTCTGCTTACTTTGACTTGTTCCAGAAACTGAAGGGCCTTTTCCTTTGCAGCTTCAAATCCTTCAGTGATTATTCTGGGATGAAGACCTTCAGAAATGTAGAGATCCGCCTGTTTCAGCAGCTCTCCAATGATAAGGACATTGGAAGTAGTACCATCACCAGTTATGTCATCCTGGGCTGTTGCTACTTTTGCTATTAAGGAGGCTGTTGGGTGTTGAATTTGCATTTCGTGAAGCAGCACATTGCCGTCTTTGGTTAGTTTGATGTCACCAGCGCCAGAAACGAGCATCTTCATGGTGCCCTTAGGCCCCAAGTTGGTCCTCAGCACGTCCTGCAGCCCCCGCGCCGCGCTGATGTTGACGGCCAGCGCCGCCTGGGCTCGGGCCACCTCGGCCTTGGGGTTCAGGGTCTTCACGGCCGCCATAGTTGCCCCAGGAGAGGAAGAGGAGGAGACCCAACGTGCACAGTAACCAGAGCCGGCTCGGCGTGGCCGGAGAAAAAGATATTTATTTAGGTATTCTTTTGGGACCTTTATGCATAATGTTAGCTCTAGAAGTTTCTTTACATGACTTTTATCATGATAAATTCTCTTCTACTTATTTATTGACAGCTTTTTTTTTTACCATGAATAAATTTGGAAGTATGTTTAACCATTTTTTGGCATCAGTCTACTTTTTTTTTTCTAATTGCCAGGGGAGTGTATCCTGTGAGAGACCCAGAGTCAGAGAGAGAGAGAGAGGTAGAAAGCACACCCCTACAATTGAGTATGGTCACACAACGATCCCTTCCCTTCCATCTCTCCATCCTATTGGGATTTTGAGAATGCACACACACACACACACACACACACACACACACACAGGCCCAGTGTGTTTCTCAAATCACTGAGCCAGAGCTTGAACCAATGGGATGCAGCTCCCTTAACCACTGGACTATAAGACTGATCCAAGGTAATGTCTTTATTTCTACTTTTAGTCTATTAATATGGCATATTACGGTCATTTTTTTTCCCTTTTAATCTAACCTTGAATTCCTGGTTAAATCCAAATATTTTTCTATAATAGTAGTAATTACTTACTCAGAGCTTAAAAACAGAAATCAACTATTTCAAAAGTATTTGACTACAAGTTCTGGGGAACTGATGGGTCGTTTCAACAATTCCTCTGTTACAATCCAGTAATCCCACTAGTGGATCCATATCCAAAGGGAAAATAAATCAGATGTCAAAGAGATAGCTGAACTCTCACATTTATTGCAGCACTATTAGTGTGGAATCAAAGTCCCCCACAACTAATAAAAGGATGAAGAAAATGTGGTACATATGAACAACTGAGTATTATTCAGCTATAAAAAGGATGAAATCCTATCTTTTGCATCAGCATGTAAGAACCTGGAGAAAATTATTCTAAGTGTAATGAACCAGGCACTGAATGACAGAGCTTGTATGTGCTTACTCATTACTGCAAGCTAACAGATTTAACTGCATTAAAGCGGAGAACGTTATAACACTCTATACCTCTGGGAGGAGAGGAAGGCGAAGATAGGGAGAAAAGGGTTCCCAGATACGAAAATGCAAGTAGGTAAGTGGAATGAGTTCTAGAGTGCTATAACACAGAGTAACCAATTAGTAACAATTTAATTTATGTTTCAAACTAGCTAGAATAAAGAACAACAAATGTTCGCAGCACAAAGCAATGATAAATGTTTAAAATGATGGACATATTTATTACCCATATTTGACCATTACACATTGTATTCATGTAATGACAAACTAGTATACTCAATAAATATGAACAACTATTATATGTCTATAAAACCCCAAAACACAAATAAACGAGACAATGACCTCATTCTCTCACAGCTATGCTTGACCATATTTTATATTTCAATATGGCCAAAATCATCTTTTCACACTTGATTAAGTGGCCTAATTTTAAACTATGCCTACAATAATAAAAATTTCATAATTTCTTTCCTTACTGTCTCACCCTGCAGGGTTTTCTCAGTATCGGAGAACTATGGGCATTTCTTGTGGCACTGAAGTCCCACAGCATGTGCTCTTGTTTAGTACTTAGATATATTTGTGCCATATTTTGGTGGCTCTTGGATCCTCTCATTTTCTTCTTCATCCAACATCCCACTCCCATCTTATGGTAACAGAATTTGTTCTTTCTTTTCAGTCCAGCCCTTCTACAATCCTTTGCATAACAAGAACGGACATGAGTGTCTAATCGTTGAGAGTTTTCAGTGTCTGTACGTGGAAATTGATCTCGTGACAGGTGACATGTGACCCATGTAGTGCTAAGCACTAGTTTCTCTCTGCTGAAGTGAGGAATGTTAAACCTGGAGCTTATGGGGTCTAGCAACAACCACCATCATTACGCAGAGAGTGCTGGGAGCAGAGCTCTCGGTGGGAAAGACAAAGCATTTGAGTGACATCACTGAGTTTGCCATTCCATATGTGTCTAAAGCCAGATGTGTCTCTCTGATCTAAGTAGGGAAATTTTCCCCCTTTCAATATATGGACCTAATAATTTTGTTTTGGGCTTTTATCATTTACACATGTACAGTCCAGAGTTATAAATTTGAGACCTTTTCCTTTTGTTATTTGTTTAAATATGGAAATAACATCTAACACAGAACCTGCATACTGGAATTAATTATAAACATTATATAGATTTAAACACGTTAAAATATATTTAAAATGTTTTAAAATGTTTCTGAATAGTTAAGTTAGAAGAAAATCGTGAGTACAAAATATTATTTAACACTGTCTTTTACTAATATGCTGATAATCAATTATTAGTCAGCAATGCACATTAAAATTTCCTTTATCCTTTAGAGATTCCTAAGAGGAACTGTAGATATTATTTTTAAATATATGACTACTTCTGTGTTCTAGAAATTCTCTTCTTCAAAGTCAGATGCTGCCTCTAGCTAATTGACACTGCTGTCTTGGAATGAACAGCATTTGGCTCATTTTCATGTACTTCTTTTTATTATGCTTTCTAAATGACAGTGTCTATATTTGAGGAGTTAGCTATATGTTCGCAGATTGCAGAAAGTGATTTGGAATGGGCCTAGAGGCTAAATTCTTTATTACTAAGTCAATATTATTACTACTCCTAATTTTATTAAATAATTTTTAATATTTCCATTAAGATATAGTCTATTTTATTTGCATGTGAAAACAGTACCCATCATTTGAGAGCATTCATTTCACTTGTAGCAAAATGTATTAACCCAATATTTCCCAAACTGTGTTAATGTAAAAATTAGGTAATGCTATTATAAGTTTCATAAATTGAGCCAGATGCAAAATTTTAGAAATACAAATCTCCTTTTCTCATTCTTATTGTAAATATAAACCCAAATTGGAGGTGAGCACAGGATAGACTACACATGTAAGGAATTAAAACTTCTAATTCTGTCTCTCTGGTGAACGCACACACCCTAGAGCAAAAATCTCTCTTAAAAAAAATAATAAAAAAAAGGAAAGAAACCCAAACACGTATTTACATTGGAAAGACATATAATAAACATGGACCAGGTGGGAAAAAAAAAAAAGACATTAGCAAAAGAATTTTTCTTTCCTACTTGGAGACCACAAGGACAACAACTCTCAGGGATTAGAAATGCTCTAAAGTTGGCCCCACTCAGGCATTCGCCCACTGTGAAGGTCTGCCTGGTATGAGCAATGTGATGGAAAGTGAGTTTGGCATCTTCCCTCTGTTCAATTGGTTTTCTTACTAAAAATCATGAACAGCACACTTAGTGTTTTTGCTATACAAAAGATTAGACGTTGCCTCCCATGTCTCCTTTCCAGTTCTCCATTGACATTATTCTCTCTTAATTGCTAACTGTATAGTGAAGCCTCCTGCTCTATTGATTCCATATACTTTGTGTCCTCTGGTCTTGAATTTCTTTTCATGGCTATTACATAAGCTGGCATGTATGGTTTAATAGTTCCTTCCCAATAAGCATAGTAGTTAAAATAATTGCATAAAGCAAAAATATAAATGGATATGTTTTAGTCCATGGACTTATCTTTTGCACATGTAAAAATGCTCACCTGTGAAATCCTTTCCATAATTTTGTTCACTCGCCCAAACTTGTAGCAAAATGTATTAACCCAATATTTCCCAAACTGTGTTAATGTAAAAATTAGGTAATGCTATTATAAGTTTCATAAATTGAGCCAGATGCAAAATTTTAGAAATACAAATCTCCTTTTCTCATTCTTATTGTAAATATAAACCCAAATTGGAGGTGAGCACAGGATAGACTACACATGTAAGGAATTAAAACTTCTAATTCTGTCTCTCTGGTGAACGCACACACCCTAGAGCAAAAATCTCTCTTAAAAAAAATAATAAAAAAAAGGAAAGAAACCCAAACACGTATTTACATTGGAAAGACATATAATAAACATGGACCAGGTGGGAAAAAAAAAAAAGACATTAGCAAAAGAATTTTTCTTTCCTACTTGGAGACCACAAGGACAACAACTCTCAGGGATTAGAAATGCTCTAAAGTTGGCCCCACTCAGGCATTCGCCCACTGTGAAGGTCTGCCTGGTATGAGCAATGTGATGGAAAGTGAGTTTGGCATCTTCCCTCTGTTCAATTGGTTTTCTTACTAAAAATCATGAACAGCACACTTAGTGTTTTTGCTATACAAAAGATTAGACGTTGCCTCCCATGTCTCCTTTCCAGTTCTCCATTGACATTATTCTCTCTTAATTGCTAACTGTATAGTGAAGCCTCCTGCTCTATTGATTCCATATACTTTGTGTCCTCTGGTCTTGAATTTCTTTTCATGGCTATTACATAAGCTGGCATGTATGGTTTAATAGTTCCTTCCCAATAAGCATAGTAGTTAAAATAATTGCATAAAGCAAAAATATAAATGGATATGTTTTAGTCCATGGACTTATCTTTTGCACATGTAAAAATGCTCACCTGTGAAATCCTTTCCATAATTTTGTTCACTCGCCCAATGAAGCAAAGGATTTTAAAACGAAGGAAGGAAAAGTGCCCTCTTTCTTAATGCCTAGTTAAATCCAATATATCAAGCATGTGATCATATTACCTATGCCTTATTAATTTAAAAGCTAGAAATATGAGAGGGCTTCAAAAAGTTCATGTGAAAATAAAATTAAAATATGAGTTTATTTTGGTGCAAAAATTTTGAAATCTATACGTAATTTTTTTATAATATGCATTTGTATGAAGTCTCAAAGGACCTCTCAGAAAACTGTGAAAGGGCCTTAAGTAAGAATAGTCCTTTTTTAACAAGATATTGTCTCTTTAAAATGCCTTTTTTTAACCCTAGTTCCATAAATTTTGAAAAGAAAAAAAAAATCCTAAACATATTGAATTAAAAGCAAACATTACTATCCATTTAAGTGATTTTCCATCTAATACCAAAAACATGTCTTGGGGGACCAGCAGTTACCATAATGGCTATGTCACTGGACTCCCATGTAGTTGATCATGGTTTAAGTCCCAGACCCGGTGGCTTAAACTGACTCTGGGCGTGTGTGCATGTGTGCGTGCCCAAGATCCCGAGAGGAGTGTGGAGGAGAAGGGATGGCAACATGGCCATCCCCCATGGGGGGTGATTTCTCACTTTCTGTCTCTCTGTCTCTCTCTGTCCTTCTGGTGAGCGCACATGCCCTATAGGAAAAACCTCTCAAAAAAAAAAAATTTCTTATACATCTTAGATTAAGTGATACTTGGAAATGGCAAACATTAATTATCTTTATATTTATTTCATGCTTAATTTTTGTGTTGCAAAATTAAATGTGAACTTCATGTTTGTAATACTATCCATTAAAATTAAAACTGCCCAGGGATAGAACTTTGTTTGATCCAACTGCATCCTCCAGTCTAGGAGAGGATCTAAAACACACTAACACTCAGCGAATTTTAAATAAGTGAATAATTGAGTGAATTAACAGGACTCAAAAAGAATCTTTGCTGTAATTTTTGGCATATTATTCTACAGCTGATGGCTAATTTTATTGCTTTTAAATTAGTTTATTTACTATAAATTCTATGTTAAATTTTCATCAGTTTGACTATATAACTCACATGTTTATTTTATTCTCCTCAAGTAGATCATTTCCTCCTCATTTACCATTATAAATGATGCTGTGATGGTTAGCTTTAACAGAGTCTTTGTGTATGCGCATGATCATTTCCAGTCAATTCAAAGAGAGGAAATGATTGAGCCACTTTCTCTATGATTTACATATGCAATCCAACACTTTTGTTTTCCCCAAAACATAACACATTATTATTTTAATCTCCTATTTCAAAGGAAATGAATAATTTTATCTCATATGTATCTATAATTATTTTACCTTTTTTGTTTGTTTGTTTGTTTTTGTTTCCTGGTGAGCGCCCACTCACCAGGCAGAGACAGAGAAACAGACACAGGGAAAGGAGAAAGCATTCCCTTTAGACAATAGTCATGCCACAATCCTTTCTCCTTTGTTTCCTCCTGTCAGGATTTTGGGCATGCATGCACATGCACCTGACATGTTTCTCAAGCTACAGAGTCCAGGACTCAAACTGCAGTATTGGCCATGTAGGATTCAGCTACCTTAACCATCAGTCCACAGAGTTGGTTCATATGCACAATTCTTTAACTTTTTATTTTGTTTGACTAATAAGATTACATGTATTTTTTTACAGTTGTTGGATGCTTTGTTAATGAATATTCTGTTCTTAATATATTTCCACCTTCATTGGTTCTTTTTTCTATTTTTTTCTACTGACTTTTTTTTTTTTTTGAGACGTTTTTGCTATAGGGAGCGTGCGCTCCCCAGAAGGACAGAGAGAGACAGAGAGAGAGAAAGTGAGAAATCACCCCCCAGGGGGGATGGCCACACCACAATCCCTTCTCCTCCATTCTCCTCTCAGGATCTTGGACGTGAATTTAAGCCACCAGGTCCAGGATGCGAACCATGGTCGGCTACATTGGGAGTCCAGCGACACAGCCATTAAGCTAACTGCTGGTCCCTCTACTGACTTTTGTAACTTAACTCTATATTAAAGAGTTTAACCCTTTATGTATCAAGTGTAATACCTATATTTTTTTCTTATGAGCCCTAGACTTTTAAATTTTATAATATTTTGAAATATGGTATTTAGAATACAGACAAATGAAACCATTTCCCCTATTCTATAGAGTGAGTATGTGTGTTTCTTCAAAATTCATATGTTGAAACTTAATGCCCAATGCAACATTAAAAACAGATGGGGCCCTTGGAGGTGACAGGCCATGAGGGCTCTGCCCTTATGAAGAGATAGATTAGTGCTCTTATAAAAGAGACCTGGTCAGCTCCCTAGCCCCTTCAGCTACATGAGGAAACAGCTGACAGGTACACACTTTGAAGCAAGAAATAGGCCTTTACTAGACACTGAATCAATTATCATTTTGATTTGGGACTTCCAACCACCAGAACACTGAACTATAAATTTCTACTATTCACAAATGACCCAATAGAAGGTGTTTTGTAACAGCAGTGGGAACAGACTAAGACTTCTCATATGTTCACTTACCATAGAAATGTTTTGTTATCTTTTTGACTTTTACATAGGATTTATTTTACATAGTATTTATATTGCAAAAATGGAAAAAAAAATATAATATTGTGTTGCCCATTCTAGAATGTATTATTTTTTCTTTTTTAGGTTTTTACCATAGGGGCAGAGAGAGACAGTGAAAGGGAAAATGAGAAATCACTCCTCATGAGGGAATGCCACGCCACAGTCCCTTCTCCTCCATTCTCCTCTGGGGATTTTGGGCATGCACATTCATGTGCGTGGCTCTATTTTCAAGCTGCCAAGTTTGGGGCCTGAACTGTGTCCTTCCATATGTGTGAATCCAGTGCCTTAACCATTATGCCATCTGCTGATCCTTCTAGAATGTATTTTTAAGTTTAACTGTTGTTTTTTTTTTTTTTTACAGCTTAATAAATACACAGTGACTCTTCCATTTTTAAAATGATTGTTTCCTAAATCAATGGTAAAGATTATCCTCACATATTTTCAGCTCCTTAAAATCCAGATAGCATGAGGCCAGCAGTGGTATACTGGTTAAGACACTGGATTACCACGTGGTTGGTTGCAGAAAAGCATGGCAGTCTAGCAACCTTAAGTCTTAAATCAACTGTTTTTTAGGCAGTTGAAATCCTGTCTAAATTAGAAATAGGCTAATAAAAGCTGATTATAGTCCTGTAAAAATTCAGTAAGATATACTAGGCATTGATTTGTTTGTTTGGTTTCCTTCATACTCAGTGTCCTTTTTCATTTTAAAGGGTCAACTTTTGTCTTTCAGCACTTAAAAGAAATCCTGCAATTTCATGCTGACCTACATAGTTTCCACTGAGAAATTCTGTCATTAGAATTTATTTTCACTGATAAGTAAGATGAGATTTTTTCTCTGGTTGTTTTAATTACTTTTTTCCTTTGTCTTCAGGTTTCAGAAGATTAATAGTATGATGTATCCTGGTATGAATTTCATTGGGTAATTTTGTTTGGGGTTTGCTTATTTCTTGAAACTTTAGTTTCATGCTTTTTGCTAAATTTAGTAAGTTTATAGCCATCATATCTGTTCTACATTTATTTATTTATTTTTTATTTATTTATTTATATTCAAGTTTACCAGAGGATGCATGTGCTTGTCAGAAAGAGACAGAAAAAAGGGGGAAGGGAGAAAGCCCTCCCCATAGAAAATGGTCATACTATAATCCTTTCTCCTCCATTTCTTTGTTTTTCTGGCATTTGGGACACTCATGCACATGCACCCAGTATATTTTCAAAAACTGGGATCCAGGACTTAAACTGAGTGATTGACTATGAGGGTTTAAACTCCTTAATCCCCAGCACACAAACTGGCCATTTTGTAGCACTTTTTCAGCCCTGCCCTCTTCCTCTTCTCTTTCTATAATTTCAGTGACACGAGAGTTAGATCTTTGATGATAGATTCACATCAATAGGTCCCTGGGCATCTTCTTTGTATTTCTTTGTTACATGTAGGTCTATTTTTTTTCTTTTTGAGATACAGCAATTTTTATTCTTGTATATTCTGTTTCGCATATATTTTTCCTCTTTTTCCATTCTGCCTTTTTTTTTTTTTTTGGACAGATTTTTGCTATAGGGCACATGTGCTCTCCAGAAAGAGAGAGACAGAGATAGAGAGACAGAATGTGAGAAATCATCCCACAGGAGGGATGGGCATGCCACAATCCCTTCTCCTCCATTCTCAAGATCTTGGGCATGCATGCACGCCCACCTGGCATGAGTTTAAGCCACCAGGTCTGGGACTTGAACTACAGTTGACTACATGGGAGTCCAGAGACATAACTGTTATGCCAACTTCTGGTTCCTCCATTCTGTTTTTAAGCCCTCCTACTGAACTTTTTTTTCAGTTACTGTATTTCCCCTCTGTAAAACTTCTTTTCGATATGTCTGTGTATCTTATGTTACTTTGCTAGTTTTCCACATCCTTGTTTTGAGCGTGTTTCAAGTTGTTAGCTGAAGCATTTTACCATGACCATTTCAAAATCTTGCTAGATAATATTACCATTGATGTTACTGTGGTATTCAGATATTTCAGCTGGTCTTCATCTATTTTGAGATTGTCCAGATTTTTTGATCTGATAAACAATTTTAAAAATTAAAACTGAAAATTAGATTTAACATTAAAATTAAGGTTTTGTATGTATACAAATGCATATAGTGCTGGACAAGAAGTACTATTCCCTGGTCCGGAGACCCAAAGCAGACTAATCTTTTGCTGCTCAACAGGACACAATGAGGCAAAAGAGCTGGTGAGAGAAGAAAGGATTTATTACAGGGTGGCTACACCAGGAAGAAATGTGAGAATATCTTCAACTGGTCAACCAATTTACACATTTTTTTCCAGGGGAAGGCAGATGCTATGGGAATAAGGGCTATCTATAGAAAAGCATAGGTCAGGTTAATTTTTAGTTGGGAGTACAATCAAGTAATTTATCAGTAAGACAGGAATTTCAGTTTGTCTCCATGGAGTTCTTAAGAGAGATCTCAAACAAAAAGTATGAGGTGGGGAGAAAAACAATGTTTTATTAACAATAATGGAGTGAATTTGGCCAAAGCAGTCCATATATATATATATATATATACACATGTGACTACTCAACATACTAGAGTCCCATTTGGACCTCTAAATTTCCCCATGCCATTTTATGGTCAGTATTTACCCTTACCTCCCTCACAGCCCTGGAAACAACAGAGCTGATTTTTATCTTTATAGATCTGCCTTGTTGAGATTGTCTTTATATAAATGTATGTGTGTGTGTGTGTATATATATATATATATATATACACACACACACACATATGTATATATGTAAAGAGAGAGAGAGGAAAAAAGCACTCCTCCAATGGGTGCAGTCTTACTGCAACTATTTCTCTGCTCTGTCAGGATTTGGGGCATGCAATGCACCTGCACCTGGTGTGTTTTTCAAGCTAGTGGAGCTGGTATTTAAATCACATAGTTGGCCATATGGGATCATGCTCCATTAATCACCACATCATAGGGCCCACTCAAGAATGTCTTATAAAAACGCAGTATATAGATGTAAATGCCAGATATAGTGTGTGTGAAAGAGGAGGGTCTGATGAAGGACGTTTGGGGGAGGGGCAGGGAGGCAAAGTATTAATGGCACAAAGAGGTGTGGCATTATCTGTTGGAGATATTTTGTAGTTTTATCAGCAGTACTAGGGAGAAATATTCACCAGCTGAAATACCCATTTTGTAAGACAAATAATAATGTGATTGAATGTATGGAAGAAAATGAAATAAAAAAAAGAAATTAAAAAAAAGAATGTCTTTTAAATGGAGTCATACAATGTGTAACCTTAGAATTAGGCTTCATTCCTTCAGAGTAACGTATTTAAGATTAATCTCTTTTTTATGTCTTGTAGTTAATTACTTTATACATTGGAATAGTACTCCATTATGTACATGGTTTGTTGATCTATTCTCTAGATGAAAGGCCTTTGGCTCTTTTCAGTTTGGGTTATTTATGAATAAAGCTGCTTTAAATGTTTGGGTAGAGATTCTTGTGGCAAGGCAAATTTTATCTTTTCTCTAGTAAAGAACTGGGAATGAGACTTCTTGGATATACTAAACATCCAAACTATTTGCCTAAGTGTTATGTCAGTTTGCATTTCTACCACCAGTGTAAGAGAGTCCCTTGTCTCCTTGCATTCTCACTAGCACTCTGTATTGTCTTCTGTTTTGTTTGTCTTTCTTTTAGCCATTCTATTACAATGGGTCTTAGAGATATTTTGCTGTGGCTTAAGTTTGTATTTTTCATATTACTTGATGATGTTGAGTAACTTTTTGTATGCTTATTTGCTGTTCATATGTCTTCCTAGGAGACATATCTGTTCTACTCTTTTACTAATATTTTGGAGTGCTGTCTGTTTTCATATTATTCAGTTTTGTGGAGTTTTTATACATTCTGGGTACAACATTTATATTGCAAATATTTTTTCAGTCCCTTGTTTTTTCCCCCTAATCTTAAGAATGTATTTTGAAAAACAAAAATTTTAATTTATATGGTCCAATTTATCAGTTGTGTGTTTTTTTTGTTGGGTATTTTTGATGTCACAACTAAATATTTATTGTCTAACTACAAGTTCATAAATATAACCCCTATGGATTTTTTTTTTTTAGTGTTTAATATTTTGAGGCTTTACATTACAATCTCACATACGTTTTGAGGACACGAACTCATAGAAGCAGAGTATAGAGTGATAATTGCAAAGAGCTGAAGGTGGGGAAAATGGGAAGGCAGTAATCAGTGTACCGTGTACCCTCTTAGTTATGCAAAAAAGTAAGTCCTGGAGATCGACTGCATAGAACAGCGCCCATGTATATAATACTGTACTGTATATTTCAAAGTTTCCTAAAGAGACAGAGCTTTGCATTGTGTTCTCATCACAAAAAAAGATGAGATAATGAATACAAGGAGCAGGAAAACTTTTCGATGGTGATGGATGTTTATGGCACAGATTGTGGTGGTAGTTTCATAAGTGTACACTTATTGCCAAACCCATGAAGGTGTGTACATTAAACTCATGGACACTTCTTATATGTCAATCATGACTCAATGTTTTTTGTTTTTTTGTTTGTTTGTTTGTTTTTTAGAAACACTTCCTTAATGAGGGAAAAGATAAAGAGAGATGAGGAATAAGAAATAAATATTAAACCATTAAAGATTTAAAAATATTAAGGGGCCAGAACATGACATAGTGGTTAAGGCACTGAACTCCTACATGGTTGATCACGGTTCAAGTTCCTGACCCAGTGGCTTATAATCATGCCACATGTATGTACATGCATGCCCAAAGTCATGAGAGAATGGAGAAGAAGGCATCGCAATGTGTCCATCCCTTGTGTGGAGTGATTTCTCACTTTCCCTCTCTCTGTTTCTGGAGTGCACATGCCCTATGGCAAAAACCTAAAAATAAATTAATGAGTAAAATAAAAATGAATGTTAAAATTGAAATTTAAATTTTTTCAAGATTTTTATTTTATGGTTTTAGGAATTAACATAAACAGTATATATATATATATACTGTTTATATATATATGTGTGTGTGTATGTGTGTGTATTTCAGAGCTTTTTTTTACTAATAAAAATATTTTATTGTTACTTATATCATTGCTGTTTTTTATTTTAGTTTTAGTTTTTAGTTGTTTATTAAAAGTTTATTTTTGTATGCTAACTTTCTATTCTGAAAACATCCTATAAGCACTTAGTTTCAGTAGCATCTTTCTATGAATTCTTTTGGGTTTTCTAGATATATATTGATAGATTTGTATATTTATATATACAATTTTATTTCCTTTATTTCTATGTTTTGAATTATCACACTGACTTAGACTCCATTACCATATTGAATATGATCCATGAAAACAGTTTTTTTGCATTTTTTTCTGATCCTAGGAGGACAGAATTCAGTTTTTTCTGTAAAATGCTATTTAATAATCTGTTGCTATGGTGAATTACCTTGAGTGATTTTTGTATTAAGAATCTTGTATTCCTTAAAAACCCCACTCTCAGTGAGTATTTCACATATTTTCAAATGTTTTGGGCATCATTTTCTTTTCATTTATTTGTTAAATGTTGTGAAAATATTTCTAAAGTCTTGATATTTGTCTCTTTTGCCTATTATGTTCTATCAATAATATATTTTATTTCACTATATTTTAAGAAAAATTAAATCGAAATGTGGAAGAGTAAATGTATCATAACCATGTTGAATCATGTGGAACTATGTGCTGGGTCACTAAAAACACATGACAAATACTGCTTAAGGGCTAAAAATTTGCTAAAAAGAAAAATATTTAAACTTCTCAATAAAAACATTTATCTGATAGCTCAGTGAAACTCCTTACAGTCAATTTTACCCTAATTCTGACCAAGGTAAGACTTATACTTCGAGAATATTGTATTTCAATGTGTTTAGAAACTAAAGTAATACTACTCTAGGGTTTTCTCTCATAATTCTCACTTTACCACACTCACCATTCCCAAACCCAGAGTAAAGAAAGAGGTATTGTTTTCATAATATCTGAAAGCAGTTTACCCTTGATCTTGGATTAGAGCAAGTCTAAGATAACCCTCACCATGACAAATGGATTTTAACCCTACCTGGATTTTTGGCTGGATGCTGCCAGCTCCCCAGCTTATGATAACTTTCTCTTCCAGTTTCCTCTTGGGATTTTGGGCATGCACTCACACACATGCCCTGCATGAGTTTTAAACTGCTGGGTCCAAAACTCAAACCGTGGTCTACTACATGGGTGTCCAGCAATGTAACCATTATGCCATCTGTTGGTCCCAATATTTTCAATGTCAATATATATATATATATATATATATATTATCTAATTTTATATGCATATTACTTTGCAAACAGGAACAATAAAATCTATGCATGATCAAACAAACAAACAAACAAACAGAAACTTATCCTAAGCTCCAGGGTAAACTCTAAGCTCTTCCCTGGCCTATATGTGCCACCCCCCGTAAACCAGGCACAGTTCTTGGTTAGCTCCCCAGCCAGTATTCTGTCCTGTAAGCTCTATGCACCAGCCATGGTACAATTTTCACACCAAAACAGCCATTTCCTCTTTTTTCTTCTTTATTTGCTTATTTATGTGTTTCATGAGAGAGAGAGAGAGAGCACTTGCAATAAAGTCTGCAAGCCACAACCCATCAGATCAGCCAGTCAGGATGAATGGCTGCCCATACCCAGCATGTACAAGGAGACCTCTGGATGCAAACCCATCGCCCACCCTTGCAAATCCAACATCACAGAACGCTGTGTTACTGCAACACTCCGCCGATGCCCTCAAATGCTTACCGTTTTCTTGGCTTGTTTTTTCCAGAACTAAACGTATTATTATTAAAATAAAAAACTTTCGGGAACCAGCAGTTAGCATAATGGCTATGTCGCTGGACTCCCACGTAATTGACCGTGGTTCGCGTCCTGGACCCAATGGCTTAAACTCACGCCGGGCACGTGTGCGTGCGTGCCCAAGATCCTGAGAGGAGAATGGTGGAGAAGGGATTGCGGCGTGACCATCCCCCCTGGGGGGTGATTTCTCGCTTTCTGTCTCTATATCTCTCTCTGTCTGGCGAGCGCACACACCCTATAGCGAAAAAACCTCTCAAAAAAAGAAAAAAAACTTTGTATAAAAAGAATTACAGATCAAAAGCTATATTTATATTTAATTCAAGTTACAATTAGTCATCAACCAATGAGTGGCAACAGCATTGGCTTACAAAGCAAATAAATTGGACACACAAACACTTAGAATCCAGCACTACCAAAGTGTTCAATGAATGCAAGGTGAGGGAGGAACATGGCAGAAGCTAGGTTGGCAGAGACGTCAGGCTAACAAACTAAGTTACCCATCTCCAAAAATATGTACTCTGTACTATTTCTTGGCCAATTCTTATTTTCTTTCCAAAACTGAGCAAAGGTGTCTCTTTATCTTATCAAATTTTTCATTTCCTTTTAACATGTATGCAATGACATACTGTGTACGTTCATTGTATTAAATACCTTATATACAGTGCCAAATACTCTGTATTACAATCATTGTCTACTCACTTCTCTCTGCCACTAGACTCTAAGTCCTTTAAGAATGAACAAATAAATGACCACATAGAATAAGCTGGTCTGATTCACTTCATTTTCCTCAGGATCTGTGGAATGAGTGGTTGACATATTGATTAATCTGGATCTACATTTTGCAGGTAAGAACTTCCTCAGAGATGAATATTCTATTAGTTCATTGATTTAATATATATTCACTCACTTTTGAGATAATTATGAATTTGAAAGAGGAAAATTGAAAATCATTTGGACAAGACACTTTTGTAATTATCTAAGGTCTGCCTGCTTCTCCATGTTGTTTTCCTAATGTAACAGGCCAAAATGTTCCTTCCAAGTATGTTTTCAATATAAACCCTTTAATAAGTGAAAAGTGACTCTCATAACTGCCAGGACTGAAGCATTACATTACTGTTTCAAATTCAACCTCATATAAAGCATTGTATGATTGGTGTGGTTAGATCATTTCAGAGTAAAGAAAGACCTGCACAGTCAAATCTAAGGAATAGAACAATTAGAATCTGATAAATCCAACAATTTCTTTACATGTATCTGGCTTGGAAAAAAATAGGGATTTTTTTTTTTTTTTTTTTTTTTTTTTTTGCTATGGGACACATTTGCTCACCAGAGACAGAGAAAGAGAAAGAAAATGAGAAATCACCCTCCAGGGGGGATGGCCATGCTGCAACCCCTTCTCCACTCTCCCCTTGGGATTTTTTTGGACACACACGTACACATGTCCAATATGATTTTCAAGTCGCCAGGTCTGAGACTCCAAAGTCAAATCTAAGGAATAGAACAATTAGAATCTGATAAATCCAACAATTTCTTTACATGTATCTGGCTTGGAAAAAAATAGGGATTTTTTTTTTTTTTTTTTTTTTTACTTTTATTTTCTCTCTGTTATTTCTCAGGCCTTATCTGTGGCAGACATAAATCTAAGGATCTCAAGTTCATTTCCTCTTTACATTTATAATGACTCATTAAGCACACTATCACTCTACATTTACCTGCATTATGCATTAATTTCCAAGAGTAGATCATTGTCTATCAGCATTATACTTTAATATGTCTGTATAAGAACAATTATATTGTATTACATATACTAAAACGAAGTAGATCATTATAAGCAAATATTAGCTATTTAAAAATATGTTCTTGCTACTATGTTTTTTGCTAGGTTAAAAACATAAAATTATTTCTAAGTTTCAAATGACTTGTTTGCCTTTTTAAAAAATGTATTTTGGAAAAAGAAATCTCCAGTCATAAGACATTGCACAAGAACATAAACAGTAAGTTAGCATGGGTAACCAAGTGAAATAATAAATTAGAATTGGCAGCCCTTATAAAGCATGTATAAAATCCTCGCCTCAGAAATCCAAAGGGAATTTTTGAAGAGAATTGGACTATTTTTTTAGTCTTCATTTTTCTGTACTGAAAGAACTAGCCAATTATTTAAAATGTCACTTTTTCTCTTTTTTTATTTAATGGGAAAAAATATATTCTATGAAATGTTTTGAATGAGGATGATGACAAGAATGAGGTGATAAAAAGTGAAATCATCCATTGTTTCTAGAATAAGATCTGTTTAATTTTATAGATCCAACTCAGAGGCGGGGAACTATTAAAACAGCAAGAACAATAATAATGATAATATGTTGGTAGCCATTTAGGACTTCATTTGGATAATGATAAATAAGAGTAAAATCCAGAGCACTCTAGCCACTTGGCCAGAGTTCCTTCATTGTAATTGCCTATAATGTATTCCATATTTGCAAAACCACGACTTGATATGTCTGTAGCGACTTTTCAGAAATAAATAACACATGTTCTGAATAGTCTAAAATTGGTGGTATCATCTTTCCCTGGCAGCCAGCTGAATTTTCTTCCTCTGCCAAATGTAACAATAAAATTAACTGAAAGTGTTGCTGGGTTTGCTTGTCTTATATAATATATTTGCTGGTCTAATGTAGAAAATGTCAATTTGCCTATGCAGGCATTCATACAAATTATAATTCATTTTTATTAATTTTTTAGTGAAAGAAAGCCCCTGAGTACATAGATAAATTAGGTAATTTATTTATTCACTATTCACCAGTTGGTGAGTAAAATATTTAGCAAAATATTATTATGGGTCATACGGAATCTCAATACTTTATAAAACTTTGTTGAGTAGAAACTAGAAAAAATTATATTTAAACATCTTAAGCAATGTATTTCATTATAAAAGATGAAATCTTAAGTTTATCATTGAAGAAACTACCCCTTAATGCTGGGAGAAATGCCAATGATATTTCTTTTAGTCATAGTAATATATAACCAATGCTATATCTGACAGATCAAGAGGTGGTAAAATAACTTGAATGATGTTTGACATGTGTGGGATTATTTTTCAGATATAAATCGGATAATATTTACTCAACTATTTGGAATTATTTTTAAGATATGTATTGAATTATATTTATTTAAGCTACATTTGCATATATTTTGAGACTTTTTTGAGGGGCAATGCTACTTTTCTAATGAGATTTAGATTACAAGATACATTACTACACTTCATAAATTGGATCTCGTTATTTATGAGGGATTTTCAATTTTGTTTCCCTTCTTCTCTTTGAGAATGTGTATTTGCATATGTGTACATCTCTTCTATCTTCGTATTGTGTTTATTATAGAGAAGACATTAATTCCAAATGGTGAGATGTCTTCAAAAACAATATAATCTTTTCTGCATTGCAAAGAGAAGTTTTGGAAAAGAATCAAATCATATCATTCAAAGTGGTATAGCCCATTCTCAGAGATACCATGCCATCTCTGGCTGCTCTGCCTTCATTTGGTGTCTCTGCTGGTTTTACATATAAAAGAAAGTTTACACACACACACACACACACACACACACACACGCGCATGTGCATGTGTGTGTGTGTGTGTGTGTATATATATATATGTATACATATATACATAAACTTTCTTTTTATTATTTTGCTTTCCCTAAAGTTGAATCCCTATTTACTTTTTTGTTTGTTCTTTAATAATATGGAAATAAAATTTCTGAAACTTTTATGTTCAGTTCATGGAGAAACTTACTATCCTCTTGAGGTACAAATGGCACGTGACTTGGGAACTGAGTTACTTGTTTTTCAAGCTATAAATAATCACACCTTTGCATCTAAAGCCATATGCACTTAATTATATAACTTATACAGCTAAGCTGTTTCTGTACTAGTGTGACATAAGAAGATGGAAGGTTTACCTGAGTGGAAATTTATTATTGATTGTAATACCAGCAACCTGAGGGGAGATGTCTAGTAACAAACCTAAAATAACTTACTAGGGAAGAATAGAAGACTGACTTAGGGTAGATTTGCTAAAATAGTCAATGAGTCCCCTGAAGCTCCTAAGAAACTATGAAAGGAGGGGTTAGAGCAATGAATATTAAAGACAGTATTTCCTGTTGTAAAAATAAAGTAGAATCTGAACTTGATTTTTTTTTCTCTTTTCATCAGTACAAAAGACAAATATAAACTTAGTGACTGGTGAAATCTAGTAAAACTATAATACTTCAGACATTCTATTTACCCTCCCATAATTGTCAGCCTTAATTTTTTTTTTTTTTTGAGAGGTTTTTTGGTGTAGGGCGCGTGCGCTCACCAGACAGAGAAACAGAGAGACAGAAAGCGAGAAATCACCCCAGAGGGGGGATGGCCATGCCGCAATCCCTTCTCCTCCGTTCTCCTCTCGGGATCCTGGGCACGCACGCACATGCTCCCGGCGTGAGTTTTAAGCCACTGGGTCTGGGATGCGAACCACCGCCGACTACGTGGGAGTCCAGCGGCATAGCCATTACGCTAACTGCTGGTCCCATGTCAGCCTTAATTTTTATATAAAAATATAAACACACCAAGTTAAGTCTCTTTTTTATTTTTTGGTAAGGGAGGAATGGGAAAAAATGATGGGATCTGAATCATAACTCACATTTTTTTCATTTAATATGTCTATGAATATTCTTTTACAGTGCTGAAATGTATGCAAAATAAAAAAGTCATCTTTAAAGTTTTTAAGTGCACAGTTCAGTAGCATTAAATGTATTCGTATTATTATGTAACCACTCACCTCTAGAACATTTTTCATCTTCCCGTATTAAAGTACTGTACCAATTAAACAATTAAACCCTCCTTTTCTCATTTCCCTCAGTCCCGGGCAGGCACCATTCTACTTTCTGCCTACGTGAATTTGACTACGCTTGTAACATATGTCAGAATGTCTTTTTTTTTTTTTTTTTAAAGACTGAGTAATATTCTACTGTGTGTATATATTACATTTTGTTTATACATTCCATGTTGATAAACACATTTCTCTCATCTCTTGGCTATTATGAATCATAAACAAAGTTGTACAAATTATGTATTTGAGTTCCAGCTTTCAATTCTGTTGAGCATATCCCCAGAAGGAGAAAAAACAGGAGCATATAGCACTTAGATTTTTAAGAAATTGCTGTTGACCATAGATGCTATTCCAATTTACATTTTCACTAGCGATGCACAAATGTTCCAATAATAGTGTACAAAAAGATATATGGAAGGGTGTGGAGTAGTCTCTTCGGTTCTGATTTCCATTTCTCTAATGATTAGTGACAATGAACATCTTTTACTGCACTTAATAATAATGTCTATTTCAAGTCTTTTACACATTTTTATCAGGTTGATTATTTTTATGTTGTTGAGTTGTAGGAGTTCTTTACATATTTAGGGTTTAGATCCCTTATCAGGTATACGTTAACAAATTTTTTCTTCCATTCTGTGTGTTACTTTTTCACTCAATTAAATGACAGTTAATTTTGATGCACAAAAGTTTTAATTTTGATGTAATTAAGTTTATCAATTTTTCTTCTGTTGCCCATGCATATTTAAGAAATCAAATCCAAAATCACAGAGATTTTTCCTCATGACTTTTTAAAGATCTGTATAACTTTAGATCTTCCATTTAGGTTTGACCCATTTTGAGTTAACTATTCAGACGGAAACCACACCATTGAATATGTGGGAGCCAAATGCTTTAACCACCATGCCACCAGGTGGACCCTTCAAGTTACATTCTTTCCAATCTACCACGCTGTTCAAATTGTAGATTATTTTAACTCCTGAATCCTGAATATGTAAGAACAATAAAATAACATCTGACTTCAAAGAAGCACAGGAGAGTATGCTTTACAAATAATAACAATGGGGTTAGAAAAATATCTTTCGTCTTAGGAGTTTCGGATGTTGAAGCCAGAGTTAAAGGCCGTTTTTGTTATTGTTCCTTCTTTACAGACTGAAACATATAAAACTATAGACTAGGCCTTCGTTACTACAGTGGATATTTTCTAATGATTTATGTATATAAAAATTTGAATTACAGAAAACAGCCAATAGAGACAAGGTCTTCAATAAGTAAAATACAGTTACAATTTCTTTTTTATGAGAATGAGAGGGAGAGAGTAAGAGAGAGAGAGCCACAAAAGGTAGCCATTTTTTGACAGGATCTTTCTATGTTATGATCCTCCTGTCACAGCCTACAAGCTAGACAGGACCACAGACGTGAACCACCACACACAGCCCGGTTATGTTGATTCGTAAACCAAATCTGGGCTTTTTATGTAGCCCTAGCCTAGAGCAGCAGCACCCCAATGCTTGTGTTGTTATAATGGGGCCCAATTATTATGGTAAGTACCCAAAACAGGACACAGGAATCCAAAACAACATTTTGTTTTAGTTATTGAGATAATATATTTTAATTGATATGCATGTGTAACTCAAATAATTATACAAAAATGAAAGACATGTGTATGTTGTTTGCTTGCCCAGTGGTATATACTATTTGAACTTTGTTAAGTATTACATGTTATGTAAAATTATATTCAAGCATAAAATTTTTAAATGAATGTCTAGGTTTTTATATCTCAGTAAATCTAAAGTTGCACTGAGATAATATGACATGTTATTTCTGAAAGTTCTTTAATTGATTGTCACTGAAGTTCACATTAAATTAAACCTACTGGGCTGGCCCTGTAGTCTGGTGGTTAAGAGAGCTGGATCCTACATGGCCTACTGTGGTTGACATCTCAACCCAGCAACTAGAAAAATGTGTCAGATGCATGTGAGTGTTGCTCCAAATCCTGACATGATGGAGAGAAGGAGAGAAGGAATTGCATGACCCAACATTATTGAACGGGTGTTTCTCCTCTGTCTCTCTCTGGCCATTACAAGTGCCTTCTGGCAATTTAAAAATAAAAGTAAAGAGAGGACACCAGGTGGCATGGTGGTTAAGGATGCCAGATTAACATAAGGCCAATCACAGTTTGCGTCTTGAACCTGGTGACTTGCTTTTCTTTTCCCTCCCTCTCTCTCTCTCACTGATCAAATTAAAATAAATAAATAAATGAAGTTAAATAACAATTATTTTTGAGAGAGATTTTCACTGTAGGGCGCGTGCGCTCGCCAGACAGACAGAGAGAGGCATAGAGACAGAAAGCGAGAAATCCCCCCCCCAGGGGGGATGGTCACGCCGCAATCCCTGCTCCTCCATTCTCCTCTCGGGATCTTGGGCACGCACGCACACGCGCCCGGCGTGAGTTTTAAGCCACCGGGTCCAGGACACGAACCTCGGTCAACTACGTGGGAGTCCAGCGACATAGCCATTACGCTAACTGCTGGCTCCCAATAATAATTTTTAAAAAAAGAAATGAAAAAAGAAAAAAATGCAGCCTGGGACCAGCAGTTGGTGTAAAGGCTGCGTTGCTGGACTCCCATATAGTCAACTGTGGTTCAAGTCCTGGACCTGGTGGCTTAAAATTATGCCAGTTGTGTGTGCATGCATGCCCAAGATCCCTCCCAAAAGGAGAAGGGATTGCAGCATAGCTATCCCCCCTGGGGGCTGATTTCTTGCTTTCTGTCTCTCTGTCTCTGTCTTTCTGGTGAGTGCACGCACCCTAGAGCAAAAACTTCTTAAGAAAAGAAAATGAAGTCTACCAATGGTTTGGGTATCTATTCACTTAATAGCTTGATTGGACCACTCCGATAACATAACAAAGTATAGGTAAAATATATACAATATAGCATTGTTAAGGCACTGGACAGTGACCAATAAATTTCATTACTATATAATATAATATATATTGATTACTGTACCATCGTCTGACTGAGTAATGGGATTTTTAATTTTTACCTTCTGACAATGTATTTACATTTTCCCCAAAGAATAATTTTGCTGGATAAAGAATTGCTGCTGTTTGGTTAGGTTTGATTGTTTTTTGTTTGTTTGTTTGTTTTGAGGCCATGTGGGAGGCCCAGGTTTGATTCCCAGCCTACTCTAAAAAGCCAAATCTATTTATTTATTTATTTATTTTTCTGATACAGTTTACTTTTATTACCCAAGCTCTTTACTGAAAATTCAATTGACTGCTTATAGGCTGCCTTTTTTTAAATATAATCATTATTTTTAAATTTTATTTTCTTTTATACATTCAATCATGTTATTTAGCTTACAAAGTAAATATTTCAACATGTGAACAAATCTCCCTAGTCCAGTTGATAAAACTATAAAATTATCTTCAACAGATAATAACACATTTCTTTGTCCCATTAGTTCTGTCAGATTTTTAGCCAAACCATATGGTGTCAACTTAAACAGTTGTCCAGCTAAAAGACACCTTTTTAATACCCTATGGTAGTCTATTTATCCAAGTCTAAGCTCTGAGTCCAGAATGTCTCTGCTTGGTCATTTTCTCATGCCTTTGAGTTCTTTTTTTTTTAAATTTTTTCATTGAGTGTGTAAAGTTAGTCTTTGAGCAGGAATATATTAGTTAGATTTTACAAGGACATGTAGAGACAGAACATTTTATACAATTTTTACTTACTGAATTCAAGTTGTACAACATATTCTATATTAATTATTAGACTATGGAATTAAAATAAGGATTAAAAATTCAGAACAATATGAACAGAATGTAGAAATATTATCAAATGTAATCAGCTGATTTTCAACCAAGAAGGCAACACAATTCAGTGGGAGGATGTTGTTCTTTCAACAAAGAGTGCTGAAAAAACTAGATATCCACATAATTGATTGTTTCTCTGTATACTAGCAATGAGCATCTTAAGACTGACCTTCCTAAGAAAGTGTGATTTATTCTAGCTCCAATAGTATGAGTTCCTTAAATCTAAATGTAATCTAATATGAGCTCAATGTAATTCTTAGTCCGGAATGATCAGAGTATTAAGTCATTTTACTCTTCCTTTTTAAATAAATAATTGTGCCTTCATGAAATTGATCTTCCTATAGCCTTACTATCATCATATTACTTCTTCGCTGCAATATTAATAAATTTCTTTCAACATAAAAAATGGTTTAGCCATATTCTTTGGCCTTGTGCTCTTGTCCTTCGACAGGCTGGCACCAGCTTACCTTTTGAATAGGATAATCTATAAGTGCTTCCATTTAGTCTTGCCTCAATATAAAATGGCAGACATGCCTCTAGCCATGTTATATCCTCTCTTGGAACTCCATTAGTCCCACTAACTGAGATTATGGTGCATTTTTACAGGCAGGAGTAATATTTAAAATATTTGACAATGCTACTACAAAGGCATGCTCTAACAAAAATGGATGAATGCCAAACCACTGGCGCGAGGTCATAAAAGTGCCTACTTTCCCAGCATTTGACCTTTTAACTTACGGATCTTGGGAAATTTTGAGTTCTCAGAGGTACAACTAGGGCAGAAGTGGATGTAATAAGAGGGAGGTGGGGCAGCAGCTATTGGGCAAATGCAATTTCAATATTTGTTTTTCTTTTTTTTTTGGAGAGGTTTTTGCTACAGGGCATGTGTACTTGCCAGAGCGACAGAGAGAGACGGAGAGACAGAAAGCGAGACGTGATTCCCCCAGGGGTGGATGGCAACACCACAATCCTTTCTCCTCCATTCTTCTCTCAGGATCTTGGGCACACACGCACACACTCACAGTGTGAGTTTAAGCCGCCGGTTCCGGGACTCGAACCACGGTCAACTACGTGGGAGTCCAGCGACATAGCCATTATTAACAGCTGGTCCCCAATTTCAGTATTTTGACATTTGATAGACGCCTGTGAGACTATCCTGGCTGGAGAGCAGCCCTAGGTAAAGAATGAAGCTGACATTCTATCAGCTTTGTAAAATCTACCTTTATCACAATAGAGAAAGTATTCTGCAGCTCCTTTTTCATACTATCAATACTTAAGATTTGATCCTTCACAGATATATTTTATACACTGCTTCATATTGCAGTCATTGCATATGGAAAGTCATGACACATTTTTCTATGCAAACATACATCATGACTTTCCCAACATCCCTGTATTTTTATAATGGGACCCAATGCCACACGCAGGGGATATACTAGAATAGACAAGAATAAACCCTTTAGTACGTTGAGTACAGGGATGAAACTTTATGCATTTTTTAAATTTCCCATGTCCTTAGAATGAAGCCTAGAAAGGAGAAGGCAACCAATATACAATTGTTGAATTAATGAAGACACCTTATTATTGTATTATTTTTTGAGTTATTATTTTGTGATAAACTTGGTTTCTCATCCTAAATTTCATGTGTTAGGGTTTTTTAAATAACTGACAATGTATTATTTATTTTCCACCTTAAGTATTACCGCTGAGCTGCGCCTGGATTTATAAACTAGTAACTAACACCTGCAAATTTAGATACGCCTGTTATTCTTCCTATCAGAAAAAAAAAAAAAATAATCAGGCAATCTGCTAGTAATCTTACCTCGACATGCTGTGTGAAGTCAAACTCCAAAGCACTGATAATGTCAGCAAACTAGGAGTTCTGCCAACCATACTAATAGAAATTTTATTCTCAATTTACCTCCATGTTGACAAAAAAGAGATTAGCATATCACACCATGTAAAATATGACCCTCTATATGTAATATGTAGAATAAGATAAAGGGTTCCTTGACTCAACACTATCTCTAGGACGAAACATAATATGTGAGACTGACACTTGTCAGAAATGAAATATACCCTGTAAACTACATCCACGTCCTCAAAGTCACTGGTTTTTTGAGAGAAGCAAACAGGTGAGTTTGTTTGGTTCCTAATTTCTCTCTTCATTTTTGTAATCTTTACTCTTAGTTTTATGAATCGTTCCATCTAATTTATATGAAAATGTGTATTTAGGTAGTGATGGTCAGCACAAGTTGAGACAAAATTTGACAAATGTAAACAACAAAGAGCAAGAAATTGGGTACATTTGCAACTCTGTGTAATTACGTGCGTGTGCGCGCCCGTGTGTGTGTGTCTTGTGAGGAAACAAGGTACATGCAGTGAGATACACAGATCTTAATTACATACTGTGGTTAATTTTGACAAATATGTATCCTCTATATTTCTTATTAACTGCTACCCAAAACACAATATACCACATTTCTGTCACTCAAGAAAATGCCCTGGGCTCACTGCAGTCATTCCTACCTTCATAGGCAACTATTGCACTGATTCTATTTTTTCCCTTTATTTCTAGAGGGATTTTTGCTATAGGATACATGTGCTCACTGGAGAGAGAGACAAAGACAGACCAAAATTGAGAAATCATCCTCCCCCACAAGGGGCAGATGGCCTTACTGCAATCCCTTCTCATCCAGTCTCCTCTTGTGATTTTGGACACGCACGTACATGCACCAAGCATGAACTTTAAAACACCAGGTCTGGGACACAAACAATGGTCGACCATGTGGGAGTCCAGTAATGTAAACATTATGTCATCTTCTGGTCCCAGATTCTTATCATACATATTAGATTAGCCCATTCTAGAACTTCATGTAAATGTTTTATAGCTATGCATCATGTAACGACAGGGACACGTTCAGAGAAATGTGTCATTAGGCCTTTTCATGCTTGCGTGAACACCACAGAGTGCAGGCGCACATACCGAGATGGGATAGCCTGGCACATACCAGGTTACATGGTAAAGCTTTTGGTTCCTAGACTGCAAAACCATGTAGCATAGTATGTACTGAATCCTGTAAATAACTGAAACAGAACGGTAAGTATCTGTGTACCTACACATATCTAAACATAGAAAAGGCATTGAAGAATATAATCTGAAAGATAAGTGTTATTTCTATATAGGTTACTTACCATGAAGGGAGCTAACTGGACTCGAAGTTGCTCTGGGTGACGCAGTGACTGAGTGGTGAGTTGAATGTAAATGTCTAAGACATCACTGTATACTAATGCGGAGTAAACACCGGGTTTATTAAAAACTTTTTTTCTTTATTCAATAAAAAAAAACAACATTGGCTTCCTAGAACAGTTTTACTTCCTAAACTTCTAAAATAGTTTTTAAACTTTTTGACTTTGTGTAATGATGGCTTACAAGACAAATACACTGTATAACTATACGTAAATATTTTTATGTTTATAGCTTTATTTTATAAGATTTTTATTATTTTTTATTTTAATTTTTTTAAAGTTTCATCCTTTTTGTTTTGCTAAAAAGTAAGGATTATCCATGCCCTGCAAACACCCAAACAAGCAACACCGAATTTGAGGGTTGCTGGATTATATGATAGTTAAAAATTTGAAGTGCCAGGGACCAGCAGTTAGCGTAATGGCTATGTCGCTGGACTCCCACATAGTTGACCACGGTTCACGTCCCGGACCCAGTGGCTTAAAACTCACACTGGGTGCGTGTGCGTGCGTGCCCAAGATCCCGAGAGGAGAATGGAGGAGAAGGGATTGTAGCATGACCATCCCCCCTGGAGAGTGCTTTATCGCTTTCTGTCTCTCTGTCTCTCTCTCTGTCTGGCGAGCGTAGGCGCCCTATAGCGAAAACCTCACCAAAAGAAAAAAAAACATTTGAAGAACCTCCATACCATTTTCCATAAGAGCTGCACCATTTTACAATTCACCAACAGTATACAAGTGCAATTCTCTACATTTTTGCCAACACTTGCTATCTTTAATTTTTTTAATTAATAGATACCCTAAAAAATACGGTGAACTATCTCATAGTGGTTTTAATACACATTTACCTGATAATTAGTTTTGCTGAACTTTTTTTTATAATATTTAGCCATTTGTATGTTTTCCTTAATACTCACATAGACTATAGGAATAAAAACACATACTGGGAATTAGTGTACTCACTCTGGTCCTTTGCCTTAAATATCCACAGTATTATTATTTTCTGGTACATGATCCTCTCATCAACCCATGAGGTGTGTATTATAATTGCAATTTTACAGATGAGAAAACTGAGTTATAGGCAAAGTAGTTTACACAAATTAAGTTTAAAAGCTAGGTAAGTGGCTCAGTGGTTCAGTGGGCTTATATAAAGATCTGTTCCACATCAAAACGTGAACCATTGTGCACTAACCCCTCCCTTTAAGAAATTGTTCAATACAGATACATTTGGGGTATAAAATAAAAAACATTATTGCATTTCTCCTTAGAAATTCATATGGAGATTAACATGATAGAGGCTGCTTGATTCTGCCTCTATCCCTGTGGATATGCATAGCATTCTAGTATTGTCAGGTCCCAGCTCTTAATCCCCTCTCTGGACATTGAAGCTGCTTTTCAATTATTTTTTTCTTTTCTTTTCTTTTCTTTTCTTTTCTTTTCTTTTCTTTTCTTTTCTTTTCTTTTCTTTTCTTTTCTTTTCTTTTTTTCCTAATCTAATTGGTTAAGACCTTGATCTTTTAGATATGCAGCTGTTAACTTTTCTAGAATTCTATATGTTTGATTAAACTGCCTATTGCCAATGCTTTCCAGAATCTCTCTGAAGTTGCTATGCTGTTAAAAGCCAGGAGTCTGAAGAATTGTCTACTTCATATCAGAATCTTAAGTCAATTTATCCAGGAGAACAAGGAGAACTGATATTTTAATAAAGTTGGTCCAATTGCTACCTTAAATATAAGAATAGAAACAATAAATGATTTCAATTTTTTTTATCTTTATCATGAGCAATCAATGAGGAAGGAAAAGCAAATTTTCCTTGTAGAATATCAAAACACAAGAAATGTAATTGCAATGAGTCAATGTCCACTTCTGACCCATGAGGGAGCCCCTGAAATAAATTACATGAAAATTGGTAATTCTTTCAGTAACAGTTGTGGATGTTACTAATTGAGATCTAATGTAAAATATATGCATCATACAATTTATCCTAATGTAGAATTGTTTTACTTGTAGGGTGTGCATGGGTTGCTTCCACGGCCTTATACACTTGAGTCCAAAGGGGAACAATTCACATCTTAAGCTTAGTTTCACACTTGGTGTTTCGAAAATGTAACTGTTGTCTCTTTTGCTACTGTGAAATTACGTTAGTTATGAGAAATTACCTCTGGCAGTCAACATTTTGTTTTGAAATTAAAACATGTGTATGTTGTGTGATTAATGATCTAATTAATGGAAACTTGGCAACAACCTTGCAAAAGGAGGATGTTGGTGAGGAAAGAAATTTGTGTGTCGATAATTACCAATGGATACTAAAGATTTGGCTCTTTTCACTTGCCAGCATACCCATGATACGTACTAACTGACTACTAATGGTTAAAAATTAGGCTTTAACAGGGCTGGCAAGTGGCCTGGTGGTTAGGGCACTGGACTCCCACACAATGCACCAGACCTGGCGGCTTGCTTTCTCATATTTTCTCTCTCTCTCTCTCATCAAATTAAAATAAAAAATAAATAAAATAACTAATTTTTAAAAATCAGGCTTTAGCCTTTAAAAATAATATTACAAAAGCTATAAAGCATTAGAAGAGTAGGCGTCCAATTAGTATTTAATGAGGACATCTTATATTTTATTTATTCTACTAAAGGAATCACAAAGTAAAAGCAGAGTTAAGATAAAAATTACAGCATTAATTAAATAGGTTGTTAATTTAGATCAAAACATGCTAAATACATACAGAACCTCAGAGATAACTAGACTTAGGGTAATAAAGAAAAGGTAAAAAAATAACATGGTAGTTGTTGGAGACAGTAGGCTAAATCTAGGCCTTTCTTTACCATCTTCTTTTTCCTAAAAGGCATTATAAATCATACATATTCGAAATTTTGTAGATGCAGTCAAATTTCTCAGCAAAAAACATTAACAAATTTGCTATGCCATAAAAACATGTACAAGTATTCACTTCCCTTCAAATTCTCACCAATACTTGGCATAACCAAACCCTAATTTATGCCAATATAATAGATAAAATGGAATGTTTTAATAGAATTTTAATTGGGACCAGCAGTTGGAGTAGTATTCAAAGCACTTGACTCCCACTTGGCCAACCAAGATTTGGAGGTTTGCTTTTTTACTCTCTCTCTCTCTCTGTGTGTCTCTCTCTGGTGAGCAAACATGCCCTATAGAAAATCTAAAAAAACTAATAATAATGATGAACAAAATTAAATAAATAATTCTCTAAAATATATTTATATATACAATTTTAACTAAAGTTGACTTCATATTTACATTTCAAAATACAAATTAATAATTTTATATCTTAATTTATGGCAAAAATTAATTTAAAGAAAATATAGAATTTATACTTTTGAGACATTTAGTATATCCTTAATAGTTACAAAATTGTAGTCATATACTTTTAATATAAATCTAGATCACAAGAATCATCTACTTTTAAATTGTGGATTTCATAGAATTTGAAAGAATGTCAGAGTTGTGAATTTCTAGTCATAATAATTTAAAATAAAAAAAAAAATTAAGGTTGGGATAGCAAGTGAAGCTATGGTTAAGTCACTGGATCCCACATGGCTGACTACCATTGGAGTCCAGGACCTGGAAGCTTAAAAATTACACTGGGGGGACCAGCAGTTAGTGTAATGGCTATGTCGCTGGACTTCCATGCAGTCGACCACAGTTTGAGTTCCAGACCCAGCGGCTTAAAACTCACGCCAAGATCCTGAGGGGAGAATGGGGAAGAAGGGATTGTGTAGTGGCCACCCCCCTGGGAGGTGATTTCTCACTTTTATCTCTCTGTCTCTCTCTTTCTGGCGAGCGCACGCACCCTATAGCAAAAAACCTCTCAAAAAAATAAATGGACAAAATTACACTAGGCACGTGTGCATGCACGCCCAAAATTCCAGGAGGAAAATGGAAGAGAAAGGATTGCAGCAATTTCTCACTTTCCTTCTCACTGCCTCTCTCTTTTTCTCTCCGTGAGTCTCAAAGCCCTATGAGATCCAAGTTTTCAAATTTCACTTATGAGGGATATTGTGCAGTTTTGTCTTTTGATGCTTGGCTTATTTTTATTTAACATATGTTCTTCATTTTACAATGTTTTGAAAAATTAATTTTTGTTTTAATGGCTATGTCGCTGGACTCCCATGTAATTGACAGTGATTCGAGTCCCAGACCCGGTGGCTTAAACTCATGCTGGACGTGTGTGCAAGCATGTCCAAGGTCCTGAGAGGAGAGTGGAGGAAAAAGGATTGCAGCATGGCCATCCTCCCAGGGGAGGGAGATGATTTCTCACTTTCTGTTCCTTTGTCTCTTTCTGGAGAGCACATGCACCCTACAGCAAAAACCTCTAAAAAAAAGAAAGAATTATTTATTTCATTTTATCAATGATTATTATTTTAATTTACTGTAGGACACATACATTTACCAGAGAAAGATGAGTAGAAAGAGCCTGAGAAAAGATAAAAAGTGAGAAAGCAAGGTGCCAGGTACAGGATTCTAACTGTAGCTGGCGATGTGGAAGTCCAGATCCTTAACCACCACACCAGCTGTTGACTCCATTTTATAATTCTTATCACTCTAAAACCAAGTACATTCTGTTTATAAAATAATTTCTGAATTAAACTTTCCTAAGGACGACTTTACCACTTAAAAATGAATTATTTGGTGATACCAAAGACTTAGACTACAATACCTTCCACTAGTCTTTAGTTACATCTATGGCAACAAATACCATATAAGGACACTTTACACAGTGGGCTGATGTACTAACTATGTTGAGGATGTGGGAAGTCTATCAGACATTAAGATAGATGTTATGGATTGACAAACCAGAAGAAATTCTTGTGGCTGTGTGACTACACCAATTACATTAATGCACAAGATATAAAATTATATACTACCACAAAATTTGGGTACACAATACAAGATATTCCAAAAAATAAGAGAGGGGACCAGCAGTTAGCGTAATGGCTATGTCGCTGGACTCCCATGTAGTTGACTGTGGTTCACGTCCCGGACTCGGTGACTTAAAACTCACGCCGGGTGCATGTGCGTGCTTGCCCCAGATCCCGAGAGGAGAATGGAGAAGGGATTGTGGCGTGGCCATCCCCGTTGGGGGGTGATTTCTCGCTTTCTATCTCTCTGTCTCTCTCTGTCTGTCTGGTGAGAGCATTGCCCTGTAGTGAAAACCTCTCCAAAAAAGAAAAAAAAAAAAATAAGAGGGCAAATACTAGATTTTGCCTGCTTGATACTTATAGATTCAGTGTCATAGATGAATTCATTATTCCAAAGTGAAGAGTAGAATTTTAGTCTTACTTGATTTATGATCAAGTTTCTTTATAATAAAAGAATTTATTAGGGAAAAAAAGATGTATTTACAACCCACACTAGCCAGGAATACAATATTCAATAGATAATATAAAGACATTGAGAAGTATATAAATAAAAAGCAAATAGATAAAAACTCAGAAATCATTAAAGGAAAAAAAAATGATTGATTGAACCAAATTTCTTTTATTCAAACAACTAAATTACCACTGCCAATGAATGCTTTAACAGCCTTGATAATGTAGTGACTTTTATAGAAAATATAACCATAGTATATCATGTTAAGTGGTCTAGCACATCCTTCTGCAATACAAATGAAAGCACTATAAGTCAGTTACAGCGTGCTTAATTTGCAAAGGGTCTCAAAGAATCCCTGGAATAAAACATTACTATGACATATACTCAAAACTCTCTAATTATCCATTTATGTGGGTAGAGTTTAAAAACTAAATGCTTTTATCTTTTTTTTTTCTCCTAGAGTGAAATCATTGGGTCATGATGCACAATGTAATGCAAGGCATTTCCAAGCACAATAGATTTAGACAGGAAATGCCAGAATCCTATTACACAAATTCTGCACAAAGCATGAATTATTAATGATGCAGCTCTAATTACAATGATTGGACCCATATAAATATACAATAGACCCTTTGTGGGGAAGACATATTTCCTAGACAAGAATAAACATAAATACAAAATTGAAAGTTCAATTGAACTAATAATATAGAAGCTTTGATAAATAAATGTATAAGCAGACTGGGATGGTAGTTGCTAAGAATTCCTGGAAAATGCATCAAATTTGCTTAATTTTAATTTTTATAAAAGCAAAATTATAGAACCTCTTTTTGCAATGGAGGACTTTACATTCTTTTGTCTGTTAAGTGTATCAAAAATTTAAGATCAAATATTAATTTTTTTAAATATTAGTTCCTTTCTTTTATTAACTCATAAACAATTCCTTGTCTTCTGGTTTGTTGAAGCAGTAAGTCAGACAACATTTGTCACAATAATGTCTGTCAAAATGGCTGGCCATGAAAACCCCAGCACCACATTCATCTGAAGGGCACTCCCGACGAAGGCGGCTGATTTTGCCATTTTCATCCACCTTGTAGTATTTCAGGACAGCCAGTTTGACCTTCTTTCTCTTATGCTTATTCTCTTGGGAGTGGTGTAAGACTTCTTTCTTTTCTTAGCACCACCACGGAGTCTCAACACAAGATGAAGTGTGGACTCCTTTTGGATGTTGGAGTCAGACAAAGTATGCCTATCTTCCAACTGCTCAAAATAAGTCTTGGCTGATCAGGAGGAATCCCTTCCTTATCCTGGATTTTGACTTTTACATTTTCTATTGTATCCTACGGTTCAACCTCGAGGGTGATGGTTTTCCCTGTGAGGGTTTTTATGAAAATCTACATCTTGGTGGCGATCCCACCGCAGATGGCCGATCGGAAAGGAAGCTATTAATTATTTTTTATGCATTTTAGAAATACTATCTAATGTATCTTTGTAAAAAAAGATGCCAGATATTTCATTATATTCAGGTGATTACTCAAAAACACAATAATCAATGGAAAATAATTTAATTAAGAGAAAAAAGGGACTCTTTTAACAGCCAGTTATAAAATAAGTAATTTTTTTTTTTTGAGAGATTTTCACTACAGGGCGCGTGCGCTCACCAGACAGAGAGAGACATAGAGACAGAAAGCAAGAAATCACCCCCCAGGGGGGATGGTCACACCGCATTCCCTTCTCCTCCATTCTCCTTTCGGGATCTTGGGCACGCACGCACACACACACGCCCGGCATGTGTTTTAAGCCACCGGGTCCAGGACGCGAACCGTGGTCGACTACATGGGAGTCCAGCGACATAGCCATTATGCTAACTACTGGTTCCCAAAATAAGTAATTTTTTAATAGAGATTTTTGCTACAGGCTTTGTGTGCCTACCAGAGAGATGGAAACAGAGAGACAGAAAGTGAGAAATCATCCTGCAGAGAGAAGGCCACCCTTCTCCTCTATTCTCCTGAGATTTTGGGCATGCACACACATAGGTCTGGCATGAGTTTTAAGCCACTGGGTACGGGACTCAAACTGTGGTCAACTACAGTGGAAGTCCAGCAACATAACCATTACACCATCTGCTGATCCCATAAAATAAATAATTTTAAGGAGTCAGAAAGAGACTTAATTTTCTTCTTCTCTGACAATTACCTCCAAACAATAAAAAGAATACAAAATATGAGTATATTTATCATCTTTAATCTTAAACACAGGTTTGTCAATGCAATGAATATCAAATTTTGACATGGAAAGACAGAGAATAAGCACTTGGTCTATTAAAGTCAAACAGCATTAGCGAATTGGTTAATGTGTTGTTTCTAAGGTAATACACTCTAAAATGTAAGTCTAGCGTTTTTTTGGTTGGTGCAATAGAGATAGCAGTTCAAGCTAGTGATGGCACTTCTCTTGACCTCATTTGGCATCATGGACTAATATGCCAAAGGAAGGCCAGCTCATGGTGTGGCTAGTTGGAGTGACTAGAACCCTGATGATAGACTGCGTAGTTCTAGTTCCAGACCTGGCACACCAGGTGCCTATGTGCCCAACATTTTGAAAGGATGGATAGATGGAGGAGAAGAGGTTGCATCATGACTATGCCTCATGGGGTGATTTTTCATTGCCCTGTCCACCACTCTCTCCAGCAAATACACAAAACTGTAACAAAGAAAAAAAATAAAAGATTGAAGTAAAAAGGAGGAAAAAAATGATGGTAGGTAAAATATTCTATTCACTAATTTTTTATGCTAAAGGCTAATATATATTTACATGTATAGTGGATACAGTCATGCATCTCTTAATGTATAGATACATTCTAAGAAATGCAGCATTAGATGTAGTCACCATTGTGGGAACATAAAAGAATGTACTTAACACAGACATAGATGGCATAGCCTGCTACACACCTAGACTATGTGGTATAATCTCACGGGACTACCATGGTATATGCATTTATTATTGACCAAAGTGTCATTTATCACATTACTCCATATTAAATAACTACAAAAAATTATGTTTCTCCAGCAAATGCATATACCCTATTGCAAAAAACCTAAAAGAATAATGATAATAATTGCCATTTGAATAGTATTAATTAATGTGATATTTCAGAAATAATTATGCCATAATACTCTGCCCTCACCAATAATCTAATGTCATTATCACAGGTATGGGCTTGTTGTTATAGGAGTGGTTTCCTTATGAAAGAAAGAGTTCTCCACTTTTATCTCTCTCTCTCTCTCAACTTCTCATTGCCTTTTGCCATGGGATAATCCAAAAAGAAACCTCTTGCTAGATGCCAACCCCTCTGTGTTGAACTTCCCAGCCTGCAGAACTGTGAACTGATAAACTTCAGTTAATTATAAATTATCCAGTCTGTACATGATATTCTGTAATAGCAGCACAAAATAAATAAATAAATAAATAAAACTTCATTTAAAAAGAGAAAAATAAAAAAAATACAGTCATATTTGATAACTAAAATGTTAAACTGCAGTGAATATAACTAAAATAAACACATAGGTGTTGAAAAATATGTAGGCAAAGGAATAAAGACAAGTTCAAGCAAAAAAAGAAAGTTAAAAATTTTCCAAAAACAAGATTGTATTTTTTACTTATTTAAATATTTTTCACTCTCTTTAGTTAGTTCTTGATAAATCTGTATAAAATTTATCATAGAAGAGTTGAGATTTTTATTGTTCTTGAGAATAAATTATTTCTTTCTGGGATATTTCATAACTATAGTTTGTTTACATGAAAAGCATTTATCTATGCATATATATTGGTACTTTATCTATTAACTATAGAACATTTCTTTACTGTTGCTAAAAAAAACCCAGAAAATTCTAAAAACATATCATTGTTTATGAGTATAAATTCTCTAAAATATATTTAATTTATACTTAATCTATAATTAATAAAACAGTGTAGTAGCTGTACAGGGATTAACAGATAATGTAATTCAACTGAAAATTAGAAGAAAACAAGCATGCTAATTTCATTTGAGAAAAAGTTAACAGTATTCAAGATGAATTATTTTATGAGTAGTTTAAAAACATTGTTAGCCACTTGTATTGATAGCTTTTCATGTTATTATTAAAAGCAAATAAAGTGTTATAGAGTTAGCAAATATGTTAGTGTTGAATCCAAGCTATAAAACACTAAACACATGCTTTAATTTATTTAAAATCTTTGATTGGAAAGACATTTCTTAATTAGAAAAAGATTTGCAATTTGCAGTGCTTAAATATTAAAACTGCTCTCTCTTTAAAATGTAATATGCAAAATCAAATATAAAATCTATCTTGGTATTAGTGTTCCAGAAAGAGGCTCTGACATGAAAATACAAGTGCAAGCAGGGTATTTAAGATTTGATCCATGTACAGAGTTAGTAAAGAAACAGGAAATGGATGAAAGGCAATGAACCATCCTGTGTTGGGCCTGGTCGTGATGCAGCAGAAAGGCGCTACTCAAGCAGAAGCTGGATCCATACAGAAGACCATGAGTTTGGTTCCCCCTGTCAAGCTGAACAGTCCAGGCCTGGTCAGAATCAGCGGAGGTCGTGGCATGAGGCCTTGGTGAGGGTGCTTGTCTCTCTCTCCCCTGTCTCCCTCTTTCTTTCTCTCTCTCTCTGTCCCCCTCATAAAATAAGATTCAAAATAAATAAATAAACAGGGGCCAGATGGTAGCCCACCAATAAAACCAGATGCTTTGTGAGGCTAATCCAAATAGGAAAGTTTCAGGTTTGTGTTCAGAAATTCCCCTGATGGGACCAGCAGTTAGGGTAATGGCTATGTTGCTGGACTCCCATGTAGTCGACTGTGGTTCACATCCTTGATGCAGTGGCTTAAACTCATGCTGGGCGCGTGTGCGTGCGTGCCCAAGATACTGAGAGGAGAATGGAGGAGAAGGGATTGTGGCGTGGCCATCCCCCCTTGGGGGAGATTTCTCGCTTTCTGTCTCTCTGTCTCTCTCTGTCTGGCGAGCGCACTGCGCCCCATAGCAAAAACCTCTAAAAAAAAAAAAAGGAAAGAAAGAAAGGAAGGAAGGAAGGAAGGAAAGAAGGGAGGAAGGGAGGAAGGGAGGAAGGGAGGAAGGGAGGGAGGGAGGGAGGGAGGAAGGAAGGAAGGAAGGAAAGAAAGGAAAGAAAGAAAGAAAGAATGAACGAACGAAAGAACGAAAGAAAGAAAGAAAGAAAGAAAGAAAGAAAGAAAGAAAGAAAGAGAAAGAACGAAAGAGTAAGTCCCCTGAAACACACCAGCATGCACAGATCCATAATCTGGGGCTAGCTAAGGCTGGGATAGAACAGAGACATTGTTGGGGTACTTTCTCATTGACTCCCTCCTGCCCTTTCTCACTAATATAACAAACGAATAAACAAACTTTAAAAATAAACATACATTTTAAAATAGCTGGTAATTCACAGCTCCTGATAAATGCACAGCAAGCAAGTACATTTAAGAGGACTAAACTGGAATTAAGTGCTCACAAAAACTCTTGAAACTTTGAGCAGGTTATCCTATTTAATATCAAACATGGACTTACATGACTTGAAAATACCTCTTGCGAATAAAATTATCCATTTAACAATACAAAATAAATGAACATAGATAAAAATAAAATTTAACATTCACTGTCAAGAGAAACTCTACCCTTATCTTTTTTAAAAAAATAATTGTTTTATTTAACTTTATTTATTTATTTCTTTTTCTTTTTTTTTTTTTTTTTGAAGAGGTTTTTGCTATTTTATTTTTTAATTTGACCAGAGAGGAATAGAGTAAGAGAGAAAGAGAGAAAGTGAGTGGCTAGGTCCAAGACTCAAACTTTAGCGGACCATGTGGGAGTCCAGCACCCTTAACCACCATGCCCCCTCTACCCTCATCTTAAACCTAGATAGGATCGCTAGATAAATACAGGACACCAATAATTCTTTATTTTGAATACAAATTTTGGTAAGATGTCACATGCTTCCAGTCTTTGTCTTTTTTTTTTTTTAATTAACAATGTCTTCTTAAGACTAAAGTTTTAATTTAAAGATTAATTTATGTTTGTTTATAGTTTGTGGATCTTGTGAACAGCACAAAAATATTTTCTAAAGCTATCTTTTCTGTACTTTATTCATACGAGTTTATAGTGATAATCCGCATATGTAGATAAATAGATAAATCACAAATATAACTATGTCCTATTTTGTGTCAACTTTAGATAAGAAGGGTGAAGTAACAAACTTTCATGTCTTTATTGCTTTCACATGTATATTCAATATTATCAGCAAACAGCTGTTGAACAGATTATTTATTCCCTATAAAATTACTTTGTTTTATTTAATAAATATCAGTCAGTTTTACAAACAGGTTAATTTCTATACTCTGCTCTGTTCCATTTATAGATATATTTATTTTTACATCAATTACAAAATAACATAAATACTATGATTTTACATTAAGTCTTGAATTCAAGTCATGTAACACTTTGATTTTTTTCAAAATTATTTTACATGTCCTAGAACCTTTATAAACTTTAGGTTCATGTTAACTGTAAAATCAGCTGTCTATTTCAACAAAAATATCTACTGAGATTTTATTTCCATAATGTATTCTTCTTAGGTTATGATTGATAGTTTGTGTCTTTCAATAAATGTTCCATTTCTTTCAATTTAGTAAATATTTGTTCAATATCTGTCATGATATTCATTTATTTTCTTCTTCTTAACTTTAAGATCTTTAATGATTTCAATTTTTATTATTGATTTTAATCATTTGTATTTTATTTATTTATTTATTCTATAACTGGGAGGATATAAATTACAGAATTGCCTTGATCCTGGCTCCAATATTTGGGATGTTATAAAATTCACATAATTTTTCTCCCTTTGTTTTCTCCAATAGTAAAATGAAAATAACATGCTTACCTACTTCATAAGATTGATGTTAGGGTTACATGGGATAAACCATATAAAAAGTTTAGGGAAATTTAATTATCAGTTTATAAAAATGGAACTACCATATGACCCAGGAATTTCTCTTCTAGGTATATATTTAAAGAGATAGAATAATCTCCCCTTAAAGATATCTGTACTGCTGTGTTCATTGCAGCATTATTCATAATAGCTAAGATAAAGAAAAAAAACAAGGTGTCCATCAAAATAAAAATGGATGAAGAAATTGTAAAATATTATACATATGTTGTACATATGATTAGTATCAACTGTGTGTACATATATATATAGATACATGCAATTAAAATGTAACTTAGCCTTAACAAAAGAGGTCTTGACATTTACAACTACATGAATGAACTTAAAAATACTGTACGATCTCATTTATATTTAGAATCTAACAAAATAAAATAATATAGAATTCATAGAAATGTAAAACAGTGGTTGCCAGGCATATTAAAAATGATGAGATGTTGGTCAATGGGCACAAATATGAGTTGTGTAAGATGAATATGACTCAAGAAATAATATATGACATAAGAACAATAGTCAATAATATTCTATTCTATCCTAAACATTTGCTAAGAGTCAATTTAGATACTCTTAACACATACACACATAAAACAAAGGTAACTGTGAAATGAAATGTAAATTTGCTTCACTGTAATAATCACTTTGATAGGTTCGGGACTCGAACTGTGGTCAGCCATGTGGGAGTCCAGTGCCTCAACCACCACACCACCTGCTGGTCCCTACACAAACACACATACTTTTTTTTTTTTAAGAGAGATTTTTGCTATAGGGTACATGCACTCATCAGAGAAACAGAGAAACAGAAGGTGAAAAGGGACCCCCTGGGGTGATTGTCATGCCACACTCCCCTCTCCACTGTTCTCCTCCTGGGATCTTGGACTTTGTGCACATGCACCTGGCCTGAGTTTTAAGCCACTGGGCTGGGACTCAAAGTACAGTTGGCCACATGGGAATCCAGTGACACAATTACCATAACATCTTCTTGTACCCAATACATCCTATTTTAAATACATACAACAGAAATAAATTGATAATCATTTATATTATTAATTATAAATTCCAGAATATTGTATTGGCATTTCTTAAATCGAATTTTTTAATTTTATATTATTGTCATTGAAAATGAAAATCAATCATAAAATTGCGAGTGTCTTAAAGATTGCAATATGTTTAAATATGCACAATACATCTATAGATATATTCTTTTAGACAGTGAGAGAGGTAGATGAAAGAAAGCCAAACATGGGACCAGCAAATGGCATAATGGTTATGTTGCTGGACTCCCACCTAGTCATGGACCCAGTGGCTTAAACTCACTCCAGGTATTTGTGCATGTGTGCCCAAAATCTCAAGAGGAGAATGGATGAGAAGGAACCTGTGTTGCCATCCCCTGGGCAGCGATTTCTTGCTTTCTGTCTCTCTGTTTCTCTGTCTCTCAGGTAACACACATGCCCTATAGCAAAAATCTCTCTGGAAAAACAAAAGCATAAAAGAAAACAACCAAAATATTATATTGTCTCTGGATGCTAAAATTTTGAGTTACATTTTATATGCATTTGCACATTTTTAATTTTCCATTTTTTTCTTTGAATATGTGAACATGTATATGCTTTCAATCAGAAAATACAATTTTTTAAATGAATTTGTCTTAAGAAAGACCCAAACCTTTATACTCTTTGTAAATTAACAAGTCAGTCTTTCATGAGCTACGTACACATGTATAACTGTGTATGTATGTGAGTGTGTGTGTGTGTGTGTGTATGTATATATGTAAGTCAGAGACAAAGATAGTTTATTACTTAGCTAATGTAGCAGCCAGAAAAGCATTGTAGTGTGGATTCCCGAGCTAAATTCCCTCAGTGTGAATAGATGGTGAAGAACTGAAGAAATTGCACACACAGTGAGGGTACATTACAAGAAGGGACCCCAAGTTTATCAGATTCTAATCTTACATAGGGACTACTGACAAACCTGTCCAAAACTGCATATCTGTTTTCCCAGAGAAAATTTTTATTCCTTTGGAATATAAGCAAATATCTCCACAAGAGATGTCTGTAAATGTCACTGGAGGAAGTCACTATCTTTGGCATAAGTTATCTAGACATGTAAGTAAATCCTCTGAAAAAAAAAAAAAAAACCCTATCCCTATCATTCTAGAGCTGTATGTTTCTATAAATGCTACTAAAATACAGTTCTACTCAATTGTCTTTTAATACCTCATGTTTAGAAATGCCACAAATTTAAGGATAAATATTTCACAATTATAGTCTAATTTTGGATCCTGTTTTTCTTTTCATTATCATTGATTTTTAACAAATATTATTCTCTTTGAAAATTCATTGATAAATTTATAAATATAACCTTGCTGTATTTGCTAATCGTTCTAAATGTGTGAAAAACCTTGCTACGTTGCCTGTAATTGGGAGTGGATAAGCACTCTGAGCATCCGAATATTGGGAGAAGGCTGGAGGTGATTCCCCAGCATTGGCAGTTTGCCCATCTCCATTATATTCCGGATTGTTGGTCAGGCATAAGTGCCTGAGGCAAATACCATTGGTATTTCATTTTTCAGGTAATTGATATTACATTTCAGAATCTGTGCATGGTTGTCAGATCTCTGTGAAATGATTAAAAATGACATAAATCAAGAAGTGGGATCTTAGACCTTGTGTGGAACCAGAAGCAGGCTTACGTTTTGCTCTTGCCATCACTCGTAATTAACACTCTTTAAGTTTCCTGCTTGTTCACAATTTTGAAGATAGGCCAAAAAGAAGCATTTTATTTATGTGTGTGTGTGTGTGTGTGAGATGCCTTCAACAATCATTTCTAACCATAAACATAGGAAAAATTCTGAGAAAATAAACACAACACGTTGAGATAGAGGTAATTTCATAGCTGTAAAAACACATCCCATGCTTGTTATCTGTGAGAGATTCTGTTATTTGCAGTGCACTAACCCTTAAACCTGCTCTCTGTGTCTAATGCAACATAGATTGATCTTCCCCTTTAAGTATCTCCTGTGCTTCTCAGACCCTCAGGTTGAATGAATGAATTATGATGCCAAACACTAAACCAGTGTCTGCATTCTTTTAATAGAGTCAAAAAGAAAATATTTTAGGCCCTGTACAGCAGACCGAATCTGTCACATTTAGTGAAATGTGCCCCTGTAGTACTAAAGCAGCCATCTACAGAGGTAGATGAGTGAGCATTGCTGTGTTCCAATAAAACTTTATTTATGGATACGACATTAGTTTTCTAGGGCTGCCTGAGCAAACTGGGTGGTGCAAAACCACAGAAATGTATTCTCTCACAGTTCGAGAGACCAGCAGTCCAAACTCTAGGTGCAAGTACATGTTCCCTTGAAGTTTCTGAAGATGCCTTTGCCTCTCCTAGCTTTCGGTGCTTGCCACAATCCTAGGTGTTCCTGGGTTTGTAGCTGCATCATTCCAATCTCCACTTCCATCTTCACGTTGATCTTTTCCCACTGTGTGTGTTTCCAAATCTCTCTTTCCATAAAAGGGCAGAAGTCACTGAATTGAGGGGCCTCACGAATCCAGTGTGACCTCATTTTATTTAATTACATCTGCAGAGTGTTTCCAAATAAGAGCATTTTCATAGATACCAGAGATTGTGACTTCGGCATGTCTTTTGGAAGTAGCAATTCAAATCACTACACAAAGTCAAATTTAAATTTCTATAATTTTCAGGTCTTGAAATGCTATACTTTTTTGACCATTTAAATGGCAGGGACACTTTTGGTTTGTTTTCCTCTAAAGGATACATGCACTTTTCAAAGAAGAGGGGTAGGGGAGAGGAGAAAGCATGCCTATAGGAACATACAGGAATGATCATGCTGTAATCCCTTCTCTCTCTCTCTCTCTCTGTCTCTCTCTCTCTCTCTCCCCTTTAGTGATCTAGGGCACATACACATGTACCCAGCATGTTTCACAAACCACTGGGTCCAGGATACAAACCTCTGGGTTGACCATGTGGGATCTGACTGCCTTAACTACCAGGACACAAAACCAACCTGTTAAGAACCATTATTAATTTGCAAGCAATAGAAAAATAAGCCACAAGTGATATTTAATGGATGGGCATATTTTGCTAGCCCTAGCTCTGGATCAAAGGTGGTCATTTCACTTCTTTACCAGTATTTTATTTAAAAAGGAGAAAGTAAAATAATTTTCATCAGAGATCTAAGAGAAAAACACTGGTGGGGAGAGGGGAACTTTTAAGAACATCTTGTCCACTTTAGAAAGAATCAGAGAAAAGCCTATTATTTGCTCCTTATTTAGAGTTTCTGAGCAATAATGTGTAAAGATGTTAAAAGACCCAGAGGTCAATTTATGACCTCAAGGAAATAAGATTGACACAAAAGATCCGTTTATTTAGGATAGTAAAGTGAGAAGATGAGGACAACATCTGCTGACATTAGATTTCTTTTTACAAATGTTCATATAGTCTAGCAAATAATTGGGGAATGTCTACTCTGTGGCAGACACCATCTTTGTACCTGGAGTAGAAAGGAACAATAAATAAAGCTTATGGAACATTTGCTCTCATAAATTTTATATTTGAGTAGAGAAAACATAAAAATCAAATCAGAAAGAGAGGATGAAATGAAAAAGAGGAAGAAACTAAGAATGTAGCAAATTGCTAAAAAAGTAAATTTTAAATATTTTCACCATAAAGTATTTATATGGGATAATATATTTGTTAATTAGCCTGATTTAATTAATCTACATTGTAAACACCTATCAAAGATGTTATCATACTCCATAAATATATATATATGATTGTTATTCAGTTAAAAATAAAATTAAATAATAAAATTTGTAGAAGTTAATAGAAAGAAAAGAAGAGAAAAGGAAGGAAAGGAAAAAGATTGGAAAGAAAAGAATGAAAGAATCAGGTGCAAATAACAGCCTTGGAAAAAATTAAAAGGCAAGTGGACTTAGCAAAGGGAATTTTAGTTTTGATGAGGTGATGAAAAATATCTTTTGGGACCAGCAGTTGGGTAATGGTTGTGTCACTAAACTCCCATGTAGTCGACTGTGGTTTGAGTCCCGAACCCAGTGGCTTAAACTCAAGCCGGGCATGTGTGTGTGCATGCCCAAGATCCAAGAGGAGAATGGAAGAGAAGGGATTGTGGCATGGCCATCCCCCTGAGGGGGAGGTGGGGTGGTGACTTCTCTCTTTCTGTCTCTCTGTTTCTGTCTTTCTGGTGAGCGCATGCGCCCTGTAGCAAAAACCTCTCCAAAAAAAAAAGAATCCCTCTCAAACAGCCACACTTTCTTGTCAGGAAACAATTCTTCATAGATTCAATGAAGTAAGCTAATCTTGTAGAAATCTGGAAGAGAGGTGTTCCAGGCAGAGAACACTGTCAGTACCAATCCGTGGTGAGAGCACATTTGGTGTTTTTAAGAAAGAGCAAAGAGGGGAGAGTGGTTGCTTAGAGTGAAAAGACTGAGAAGGTGTTAGACTACAGGGATTGAAGACCAGGTGATATAGGATCTGGGAACCACCATAAGGATTTATAATGAACTCTAAATGCAACGAGAAGTCATCTTCAAGGTTTAAGAGGAAAAATCATGATCTGACATTCCTTCTGTAGGATTATCCTGACTTCTATGAGAAGAAGACTGTCAAGTGAAAGACTAGAAGCAGAGAGACCATGTATGACCCTTATCTCAAGAGTGTAGAGGATGGACAAGGAAAGTTCAGCAATATGTAACCATCAGACTGAGTCTCCCATTTTCCAAAGTATTTGCTCAATCACTTGGGAGCACAATGATGATAAATGCTTTTATCAGGACCGAATAGTCTAGTGAGGAAAAAAAAAAAAAAACGCAACCTAGAAAGAATGAATAATATGTTGATTGCTAAAGATTTTAGTGGAGGAAATATTCTATCTATGGAGAGGTGAAATCTAGTCCAGAACTGAGGTTTATAAAGAAGCTATGAGAAGGAACCTAGAGAAAGAAAAATAGAAGGACAAGAAAAAGGAGAAGATTCAATGTAGCAGCTAGAGCCAATGAATGCTTTTAATTTACTGACCAATTT
>NW_006159901.1:2730486-2772735 GCF_000334495.1 Tupaia belangeri chinensis | reverse complement strand
CACTTGTCTCCAGAACCTGATTATTTTCTGAATTTCATCCCATGTGCACACTTAATTTAGAATGTTGGCTTCTCAAGAAGTTTGCAAAGCTTATTTTCAACATAATCAAGCTAATTAATGTAATTATACTTTACTAAGTCTAAAAATAAATAGAGAAAGTTTCCTTTTAATAGTAACCATCAAAGGTATTTGTTAAAATGAACATTAATGCTCCCAGTCCCTACAGAATCTGAGTAAGTCAATCTGGTGAGAGTCCCAGAATCCTAGAGTATTGAAAGTGTTCCAGGTGACTCTAATGATCAGCTAAATTTGGCAATGCCTCCATTATCAAATTTAATTGGACATATAATTCCCCTGCACTGAGCCTTGGGGTCTGACTTGCTCCTATATGGTTGGAGACTATGCTTGACATGGAAAGAATGGGGGAAAAGGTCTTTAGCAAGGTCCTGGGATCTAAGACGACACGTGCTGCCAAGTTTTTTCATAAATATCTGTTGCCATCCTAGAAGAACACTCCATCTACTATTTGTTTCTTACCGTTTTGTCCTATTAATGTGATAATCAACAGAGATTGCTTACTCGGTTCTACACTAATCACTTAAAGTTGGCTTTTTCTAGAAGCATGAGATTATTTGTCTACGGTCTGGATTCTGGCTCAAACCTTAACACATGCTAATGCTATCTGGAACCTCTGTCCTTCCATTTGTAACCTAGAAAATGCTTTGAAAAACTGTATTACTCTTACATATTTCCAGATTAGCATAGAAGAAATTACCATAAGATTATACGGTAGCAAATGGTATAATTTCTGGACTATTTTAAATGGTGGCAATTTTACATAAAATGAACATTGCTTTTACTATGGCATCTAATAGAATATAAACACCATGGTGATTGGAAGCCTATAATATATATATTTAATATATATATATTTTAACTACCAGAAGTCATGTGCACATGCCAGAGAAAGACAAAACAGAGAGAACGAAAGGGAGAAAGGAGAAAGCTCCCTGTGCCCCAATAGGGTGTATCATGGGGCAATCTAGCAGTATAAAAAACTTAAGAAGGTTATAGGTCAACACATAGGCCCACAAAAATAGTGAAATTAAATTGAGAAATTAAAGAATTCTCCCTCTATACTATACACTTTGCTCTAGTGTAAGAACATTGGATTACAGTGGAAGGAGATGCAATTCACGAACTTTCTAAAGAGAGCTACTTAGGAAAGTCCAACAGGGGAGGCAACAGAGACCAGAAAAATTTGAATCTTAATATCTGTAGCTATAGAAAACTTAAATGTACATAGCTCAACTGCTAACTGCTTTCAAATAAAACCATTGAAACTATTTGCCTCAGTTCCTGTTGACCAGTATAAACATTTGTTTGCTCTCTACAAAAAATTCCAAGGAACTCCAAAAGGTAAGGAAAAAAAAAATACAATCTGAAGAGAAAAAGCAAGTATTAAAACCAGACAGAAGTGTAACACAGATGCTGGAATTAGACAAATGTTTTAGAAACTAAGGTTAATATAACCATTTCTCTAATTTAAAAATAAGGGACAATCTGCAGAAATGGATGAGCAATATGAGCAGAGAGATAGAAACTCTAGGAAAAAAATAAAAAGGAAATTCTAGAAATCAAAAACACCAATACAGAAATCAAAGACGGCATCTATGGGCTCACGGATGGACTCAACGCATGCTAGGCAAGAGCCAGTGAAGTTGAAGAGAGTGAGCAGAACTTCCCAAATAGAAAATTAAAGCAAAAAAAGAAGTAAAGTAGCAGATTAGACTATCCCAGAACTGTGAGACAACGTGAAAAGGTGTAATATGTGAAATGAAAAAAAAAAAAAAAAAAGAGAGAGAGAGAGAGAAAAGGATGGAGCCGAATCATTTTTAGGTTATGATTGAACATTTTCCTAAAATAATGACACACAACAAACTTCAGAGCCATAAGCCAAGAAAACAAACATCTAGCAGGATAAGTAAAAACAAAAAGAAAACATAGAAGGGCATGCAAATTAGTGGTAGGCTTGTTAGTATGACACAGTAGGATTTAGAACATTACTGACAATGTAATACATATTTCCAAATAACCAGCAGGACAAATTTTGATGTGTACAGTACAAAGTAATCATAAATATTGGAGATAGTACATATGTTTATATTTTGGATCTGATTATTACTCATTTTATACATACTAATGAAAACTGTATTTCCCAAAGATGTATAATTAGTATATGTATATCAGAAATTCTGGTAATTTTTATGGATTCTTCTTGTTCCCTCACAGCAAATAGAATTAAAGGGTACACTTCCTAACTCATTTTTAAGGCAGCATTATACTGATAACAAAACCAAATAAGGATACTACAAGAAAACTACAAATATCATGAACATAGATGCAAAAATCTTCAATAATGTACTAATACATTCATTTCTAGTGGGAATGCAAAATAGTACAGCACTTTGGCAGACAGTTAGCAGTTCTTACAAAACTATAGTCTTGAACACAACTCAGGAGTATCCCTTATAGGTATTCACCCAGCTTATTTGAAAAGACAAGTCCACAAACACCACAAAATGAATGTTTACATCAACTTTATTCATAATCAACAAGTCTGGAAGCAACCGATATGTCCTTTAACAGAAGAACAGATAAATAAACTAAGGTACATCTTTATAATTCAACATTGTTCTGTTATTTTTTTAAATGAGCTATTATGCTTTTTTTAAAAAAAGCAAAAAGCAAAGCATAGATGAATCTTAAATGCACATTGCTAAATAAAAGAAGTCAATCTGTAAGGAGTATATATTGTATGATTCCAATTATATGGCATTCTGAGAAAGCCAAAATTATTGAGGTAGTGAACACATTTGTGATTGCCAGAGATTTTGGGAATAAATATGGAAAGCTCATCAGAGTTTTAGAATGATGAAATCATTCTGTGTAAATACTGTGATGGAGAAACATGATCCTAAGCATTTGTCAAATCCCATTGAACTTTACAACATGAAGAGAGCAGCTTAAAATATGCAAATTTAAAAACAATATTTGAATTAGAAAGTTTAGGATATATTGCAGCTTGTGATAGAGAATCTAATTGTAGTTTAAAATGTATGAGAGAGGGCCAGACACATAGCCTACTGGTTAAGGGAGAGAGATCCCATATGGCAACCATGTTCAAATCTCAGCCCTCTAGTTTGAGGAACATTCCAGACACATGTATGCATATGCCCAAAATACCAGCAGGATAGAGAAATGGGGGAGGAGGAGAAGGGATCGAGCCTGACCACGTCCTGATAAGCCTCTTGCTCTCTTCATCTCTCTCTAGAGAAAACATGATCACTCTGTCAATTCAAAAGTATAAAACAATCTCACTGAAGGTGAGAGGACAAAATTCACTTTGAAAGTGATTGAAGTCTTAAAGATTAGAGGCAAATGGAGTGTATACACAGGCTTTTACTGCAGTTGATAAAGCTGAGCCTTAGGGAGGTATGCTTAGCAATTTTGATTCTGCTCTTCATGTATACTGAAATTGAACAATTAAGTACGTGTATGGCTAATGGTGAGAGTGGATTTCTCAGTGTTTTAGTGAAAATATACGGATAAGCACATGAAGGTGGCAAGAATGGTAATGATCCTTGCGACAATGAATTAGTACTAATATTATTAACATAAACTCATGATTAGATCAATATAAATGGCTGCAGATACAGATATGGGCAGGCATGTCTATATGCAATGATTAGTATGCATACATATTTCTTTGCTTTATCAACTGAGAGGAACTATAGACAATGGCACCTCAGTAGCAGCTGGTCTATCTAACACCCTGATCTTGGTTTCTTAAACAGTTTTCAACAGACAAAACCAGAGCTCCTCAGAGAAATGGTTAAATCAAGGTCAGGGCAATAAGTCTGTTATAAGCGCGGAGCATGGTGTGTTAAGAAGTAAGGACGTAGTCAGTCAAAACAAACATTGTTTTTTGTGGGGTTTTTTTGGAGAGGTTTTCGCTATAGGGCGTGTGCGCTCGCCAGACAGACAGAGAGACATATAGAGAGAAAACGCGAGAAATCACCCCCGAGAGGGGATGGACACCCCACACTCCCTTCTCCTCCACTCTCCTCCGGAGATTTTGGGCGCACACACACACATGCACCCAGCATGAGTTAAGCTGCCTGGTCTGGGACTTGTTAAAGTTATAATTTTTATTTTTTTTTTTTTTTTGAGAGGTTTTTGCTATAGGGCACGTGTGCTTGCCAGAAAGACAGAGACAGACAGAGAGACATAAAGCGAGAAATCACTCCCAAGGGGGGATGGCCATGCAACAATCCCCTCTCCTCCATTCTCCTCTTGGGATCCTGAGCATCCACACACACGCTCCCGGCATGATTTTAAATCACCAGGTCCGGGACTCCAACCACGGTTGACCACATAGGAGTCCAGTGACATAGCCATTATGCCAACTGCTGGTCCCACAATGTTGTCAACTTTCTAATCACAGTTGATTTACATCATCATCTAAAAATTTAGCCAAAAATACTAATAAAAAATCGACAGTCTGGTACTATAATCAAATTTCTGGCCAGAAAATGAGAGTGTGTTTAGGTATGTCATTCTCTTATATGTGAGTTATAATTACAAGAAGTTGTTTTCTCTCTACCAGTGAGATTTCTATTAAAAGTATTCTTATCGTGATTTTTCAAAGTTGTTGGGAACATCTTGTTTCTGTGATATCTCAACTTCACTAAATACAGTTTTTGATTTCAGAAATAAATAATTGACTACCCCAAGCAACATCGATCACACAGGGAACAATATCTGAAACATTAACATTTCATTCACCAAATGAGCATTGTCCAGAATGCTACATGAAAATGTGCAACAGGGTTGAACAATTTAGTGTGTAAATGTTGCCGATTTTCCTTTCCAGGTTTCTGAGCAGCTGACAGAAGAAGACAGTTCGCAGTTTAAAGCCCTTGGTATTTGGAAATGAGCGCTTTGTTGCTCTTGTCATTGGGGCAAGCAGTTTTAGAGTCATTTGGGGCCTCACATCAATGCATTTGACAACAAATTGCTGGATGGGAATTCCCAACAGTGTCACTCCTGAACTTCTCCCTTGTCGCCTTAGGCTGTAGTCAAGAGTCTCAGCACTCCGACAGGTAGAAACTTTCCCAGCATTGACATTTATGATGGCATCATTTATTTATATGAAATGAGAACCAATTTCTCTCTTACGATTACTCAGATAAAATGAGCAAGCCAAATGCGAGATCCTTCCTTTAAATTTTATGGAATGATGCCAGGGGCATTGGATGTTCTCTGCTTATAAACGGAACAAAAAAAGGTTTTATAGAATTGCAACTCTGTTCACCGCCTCTGCCTGACATTCCCCTAAGCAGCTTTCAGCATGAACTGTGCTGTGTGAACATTAACTTGAAGAGGAGCTGATCTAGAAATACTTGGACAACTAGAGGAAAATACAGTTTAAAAAAATATTTCTTTTTAAATTCTCCAACTTCCATTACAGAAACACTTAGACAGCTATTCATTCAGGTTAGTGGAATAAAATTCAATTAAATGGTTTTTTTCATGTGATACAGTATTGATTGGAGGAAAATCTCTAATGGGGAGCTGAATTATTTTTACCTAGTCCAACATCCTCATTGCTGCAGTGCTCACAACTCTGCATACTATACACAACTGGAAGAAGAATTAGCCAGTTAAATGACTGAAGTAGACACTAACTTCTCTATTTTAGTTGAATGAGAACCTGAATCTAACTAGAAAATTTGGAAGTGCTGTATGTGTGTGTGTGTGTGTGTGTATGTGTGTGTATAAAATGTATGCATATACAAATACTTATGTATGGGTATGTATACATGTATTAAAAGAGATATCCATATATACATACATGTGTACATATGTAAATATACCATAATGCATATTCCATATATTTATATTTATCTATATGAGATATGTAAATATTTAATATATGTGTGTGTGTATATATATATATATAGTATTCTAGTGCAGCAAATGTAAGTATTAATAACAATTTTTTGATAAATATGGATGAAGCACAATGTGAATACTTCTTTGTAAACTTCTTTGTTTAAAAATAATCACAAAGGGACCAGTAGATGGAATAATGGTTATGTCACTGGACTTCCACATGGTCAACTGTGGTTCAAGTTTAGAACCCGGTGGCTAGAAACTCACACCAGGTGGATCTGTGTACATACCAAAAATCCCCAGAGGAGAATGGAGGAGAAGGGATTGCGGCACGGCCATCCCCCTGGGGAGTGATTTCTTTATTTCTGTCTCTCTGTATCTCTCTGTCTCTCCAGCAAACTCACATGCCATATAGAAAAAATATTTTTCTTTTTTTTTTTTTCTTGGAGAGGTTTTTGCTATAGGGTGCGTGCGCTCGCCAGACAGACAGAGAGACAGACAGATAGAAAGCGAGAAATCACTCTCCAGGGGGGATAGTCACGCCGCAATCCCTTCTCCTCCATTCTCCTCTCAGGATCTTGGGCATGCACGCACACGCACCCGGCGTGAGTTTAAGCCACTGGGTCCGGGACACGAACCATGGTCAACTATGTGGGAGTCCAGCGACATAGCCATTATGCTAACTGCTGGTCCCTCTTTTTTGTTTTTTTGAGAGGTTTTGCTATAGGCTCTACCACATATATAGGCTCCACAACAGTTACTTTTTGTTTTTTAGAGAGAGATTTTTTGCTATAGAGCATGTGTGCTTGCCAGAGAGACAGAGATACAGAAAGTCAGAAATCACCCCACCAGGGTATGGCCAAGCCACAATCCCTGCTTCTCCATTCTCCCCTCAGGATGGAGGGAATGGCCAAGCCACAATCCCTGCTCCTCCATTCTCCCTTCAGGATGTTAGGCATGCATGCACATACACCCAACATGAATTTAAGCCGCTGGGTCTGGGACTTGAATGATTGTCGACTACATGGGAGTCCAGAATATAACCTCTATGCCATCTGCTGGTCCCCACAGTCACTTCTTTAATGAGACCATTATGATAATGATGCTGTGGCTAGGTAGAGAGGCTAGATGACAATTGTTAGAAGAATATACCTGGACTGTTATTTGCCCAGTGTTTTTCCTGATCTCTGGTACTCTTTGCAGTAATATCCATTAGTCCACCCACATATCTGCTTCCCATACCCTTTGTACACAACCTTAAACTTTCTTTACAGATCCTTAAACAATTATCCCAACCTTTTGTTTGAATTCTAAAGACTGTGCACTACTACAGCTCTGATAATTACTGCATCCTTACAAAATGAAAGGCCATGTACAGTGCACACACTTCAGATTCCTGGGATACTTTCTTTCTGAGTAGTGGGGTAATTTATAGGGCCACTGCCAAATATGGCAAGAGGTCCTCATTTATTTACTGATAATAGCAACATACTGTGCAATCCGTTTGAGAACTAGACCTGACATCTTTTTCTCTGTTCCACAATGCCATAGATGCAAGAATAGAGTTTCCAGCACTACAGTAGGAGAAATGCCAAAGAAGGGTAATCTATTTTCACCATGCAATGAAGTATTGCAGCATTGTTTGAACGTCTGATCCTGGACGTCTAAAAATGTCTAGCTCAATGTGAGTATTTTCTCCTTACTGTGTACTCACGGTCAGGATCTCATACCCTGCTTTATCATAGTTGTCATAGTAGCATATGAAGAACTTTTGTTGTTTTAATGAAAAATAGTTTTATGTCGCAGAAGACCTTTCCTGAAAATTCTATGTGTGCACACTCAGATTTTCCTTTTGGGACTTACCAGATATGCTACACAGGATTCTTATCCACCCTGAATACCTCCAGCATTATGATATCTGCTGGATCTTGTGCTCCAGGTAGCAATCTGCTAAAACACTAGTGCTTATCTGGGACTTCATTTAAAATCAGAATCATTCTGAATCAATGAATGCATCCAAAAAAATGTGTTTGTTTTTCTTTTCCTATACAGAACATGATATTTTTTAATTCCAAAGAGGTACAGTATGTGCTAAACATTTTGTACCTCTTTTTAAGTGGTATGAGATGAACACTAAATGTTCCATCTCTTGGACGTAACGTTTTACCCAGAAAAAGAACCCTTAAACTTCTTGGGTGTCTATTTACCATTCATACATATGCATTCTTCTTATTGGACCATCTAGGAAACTTATTTTATTTTTCATCATTCCAAGTAGTATAATATTATTAATATAATTGAAATTTGACTGGCCTGTTTCTATTATTATTTTTTGAGAGGTGGGAAAAGTTTAAAGCAATTAATAATGGCCAAAGATCTCTGTATCACTTGTGTTAATCATTGCGCCACACTATTTAAGACTAGAGCACTTCTCCATCATAGGTCATAGTGATACTACTGCATTCTGGGGTTGAACTTTAGCTCATTTGTCACCAGCATGGGGGACATTGTTACCATCTGTCATGTGACACATTTTCTCACTTTCATTCTAAAGGTTAATTTTGTGGCTCATTGAAGCCTCCCTGAAAGCAACACTTGTGGCAAACGTTTACGAACAGGTCATTTATTTGGGACATGATCTTAGGGAGTAAAAGCCCACATGAGTGGAATAGGAATGTGGAAAAAAAAAAAAAGTAAGAATGAATTCCCCAAAGCTCCTTTACTGTGAATGATTGAAGTTTGAACTCCCAGAATGTTCTGCAGAACCTTATGGAATGTTTCTCAGAACTATTTGTCAAAGGAATCAAAGAAATCATGATTTCTTGGCTCCCATGCTCCCCTAGTCAAGACTGGCTCAATGACCATTAACACCTCCACATCTCCAAGTGGAGTATGAGTGAGGGTCCTGTGAGCATCCACCAGGCATTTCATGCTTTAGCATCTGAGAAGTCCTGGACAGAAACAAAAACTTCATGGTAGAAACTCAGGATGAGGCATTATCAGATTGACCGCATAGAGCTGGTTGAAGCCTAACCAGAACTTCTTACTGAGTTTGGTACATTTGGGCACAAAGATTGGGCGTTATTTCAACAGCACAAAAGATACACTTCTTACATTGAGTTTGAGTCTTCTGATTTTAGTTCCGTACATATGTGCTTGCCCACGAGAGAGAGAGAGTGAATGAGACAGCAAGAGAGGGACAGATGGAGAAAGGGAAACCCCATACAATTCTGACCCATGATGCCCTTCCTCTAGTCCTCCTGCCTATTGGATACTGGGCCCTCTACCCTATGCTTGGCATGTTTCAGGCTGATGGGACTGGAGATTCCAATCACGTTCAGCACATGGGATCCACATTTTCTTGAGCAGCATCTTACCTCTACACCACCAAACTGGCCTTTCACAAAATTTTGAGAATGATATTTAAACTGCTGGCTAATTCCTCCAACAATCATTTTAATTCCTTAATCATGTTTATTTTATTTATTTCAGTTCATTTCATTTTTTGTGATCATTTCTGAACCCTCAGGAACAAAGATAAATTTTATTGAAAATATAAGTGAGAAATATCCAAGAAGTTTCAACACTGTATTTTTTTTTCTTCCTTTGTATGAAAGTTTTCCTCCATTTGCATTATAGTATAAAAATTTTAGCAATATTTGCAAGGATAATTTCTCACATTTACTTATTCTTATAATCTTATAAGCAGTGACCTTTTTGATTGGTATTGACTTGTAGATCACAAAGTTTGTGTCTGAATCTCTTGCATGACACTCTAAATTCTTCTTATGCAGATAAAAAGGGACTGATGGGAAACAAACATGTACACATTTTGTTGCCATAAATAGACGTCCCTATTCAGATATACAACAGAGACAGTTAAAGAAATGTGGACATATAAGAATGCACATCAGAAAAAATTTGACTTCTATTTTAAAATATTTTTAAATACCATGGATAAAATCAACATTAAGGAAAACAAGTACCACAAAATATGATCTTAAATTATGATTTTTTCTTTCCTCTAACCCTAAGCTGTAGGAGGCATTAGTAGCAATCTGCCAAGGCAATCTATATCTACTTGTGTACATGTGTGTGTGTGTGTGTGTGTGTGTGTGTGTGTATACTATATATGTATTATATATGTATATACAAATATGTGTGTATATATTGACTATATTACATATGTGTATATGTATATATATATATATATATACATACACACACATATACATATATATTTGTGGAACTGAAGAAGTCCATTTTTTGAAACTATCATCAAACTGTTCTTATCTGTACTGGATCTTAGAGAAGTCCTGCTATTTCTGGCCTAAAAATCACTTGCTTCCCTAGCTGTTGATGGTAATGGGTTCTTGCCTACTTTATATTTCATCAGTTATATCAATAGTATTTGTATGGTTAGTGGTCTTAAGCCTGAACTTTCAAAAAAGTCTTCTCGATCAATCTATTTTTACAAGAAAACGTATTTCTCTAGGAGATCAATCAAAGAAATAATAGCTAAATTCACACTTGCCAAAATGATAGTCATGATTGTTGGTACTTACATCTATTTTTAATCATTCAATTTAGGCCTGTAATTGAACTGAAAAAAATGTGAGAATTTATAACTCTAAGTGAATTCAACATTTTTAGAAAAGGACTTAAGTGCAAAGAGATATCACAGAGCTAACCAAGTAACTGAGAAAACAAGAACAAAAAAATACAGTCATACTTACAGATGCTTCTCTTAGGATAAGAGTTTGACTACAAGAAAGTTTCTATTTATTGCCACTACTTTGAGTTTAGAAAGATTTCCTCATGTACATAGTGATATATTTGACTTTTATGCACTTTACATAAAACCAAGCCTTACAGGAATATAGTCACAATTTTATTTTTTTTTTCAGATAAGCCATCTTATCTTAAATTAAGTTCTCCTCTTAAAATACTCTTGATTTGAACCTTTCTTTAGTGCATTTAGACTCATGAGTCTAAAAATTTTGATTATAAATAGAGCTAATAAATTATTAAACAGTGTATGCTTTATTATCTTACATAAACAAATATAACTTCTTAACATCCTAGCAGGTCAAAATTTAATGTAAAATTCTCAAGTTCAACAGATTTGTGTGCTGAATCATAACACACACAAAAAAAGACCTTATTCCAGCTTTAGTCCCGAGTTTTCAAATCTGATACATTTCAAGTGTCTTGTGCTTTAAGACCCTTGTGTTGATATCTCGGGAAACTGTATGTTCAACTTCTGTTCATTGCATAAACTTGCTATTTTCTCACCTCTCAAAGCTAGGAATACAGAGACCTCTATTAGGATCTCTCTTGGGAGACAGACAGAAGGAGGAAGTCCACAGGTAGAATTAGAAGACTTCCCTTAGAAATCTCTACATATGTGGACTTGAACTTTGGTCTAGAAGAGGGAGAACAAACTTTTAGTTAATCCATCGTTGTAGCTCCAGGAACTCCTCACCTCATGGGGAGAAATTTAGAAGAGTATCAAATGCAGCCTTTAATGAGAAGACCCCTGTCAAAGAGTCTAGCTCAGCGGAAGGATGTTGTTATATATACAGGATAATTGTGTTTGTCATTCCACCATAATGTATACTTATTTAGTCACCATGGTAACATTTGCAATTTTAATTTTTTTTGTTGGGCCATCTTTCACGTGGGATGAGTTTTAGGTGGAATAATATTAGAGTCTATGGCTAAAGAACATGAGTAGATCCAGCCTTATGTTACAGAATATTCAATGAAGCAATATTAGATTTTTTAAAAGTAATTATTTTACCATAAGCGTATGTAAGTTCTGGAGTCGGCAAGTAGCATGGTGATTTAAGCACTGGACTCCCACATGACTGACTGTGGTTTGAGTTCCAGATCTGGCAGCTTGAAAATTGCAATGGGTGCATGTGTGTGTGTACCCAAAATCCCAGGAGGAGATTGGAGGAGAAGGGTTTGAAGCATGGCCATCCCCCCTGAGGGGGTGAGGGCTCATATTCTCACTTTCCCTCTCTAGCCATCCCATGCACGCTATGGCAAAACCTTTAAAAAAAAGAAAGTATATAAATTCTATGAGGGCAAAGAGTTTTGACTCCTTTATTTCATAAGTGGATAAAAAGTTGTACTGTATAAGAGCTGGCATATGGTGCTTGTTACATAAATATTTATTTAATAAAATTCTGAGGTCCTAAATGGTGAAAGTGTTTTCTTATACAACTTACAGGTTTTTAAAGGTATGGATGAAGCTTGTAAGGAAGCAATTACCTGAAATTCATTTAGCTATTTTCAAGATGCATTAAAAAGAAAGTACCTTTATAAAGAGAAAGGATGAATATTTCTACGTGAACTCATTGTTGATAATGGATGTTCCACATTTTTAATGTGCAATTTATTACTGCTTGAAAATAATATTTTTAATGTTTTTCTAGTTTACCAAGTGTTTTCATGTTTGGCCAATATGTGCTTTTAAAGATACGTTGATTTTTTTTTTCTTCTGAATAACTTAATGCTGAAAGCCACTGCTAATAGAAAAGATCAGAGAAAGTTTTATTTCTCTCAAACCACTCCTGGAAACAACTAAGGGATCTATAACATCCAAATGGTGATGAAAGACATAGAAAAACAATTGTGAAAGTAAAATATGGTAAGGGAAAAAATTTAAAAATTCTATTTCATTTCTTATGCACAAAATCTGGCATACATTTAAAAGTTATTAGTTAACTTGTAAAGAAGTAAATGTGACTATTAAAATGACTGCCATTACTATATTAAAGAAGATAAGAGAAAAGATAAAAGATGGGTGAAAAGATAAAAATTTCAACAGATACTTCAAAGTTATAACATTGTTGATATTTAAAACCTACTGGATGAATTTGGTAACAGACAATAATCGTACACATAAATCTTGAACTAACTGAAAGAAAAAGGACTAAAAGATATTCAGATTTAAGAATAGAAACAATATAAAAGGCATATAATAGGACATAAAAGAAAGCCCTATAACATTAACAGAATATGTAGGAAATTCAAGATTGTATTTTTATATTCAAAATTTAATTTAAAATATTTGAGCAGTTGCAAATTTAACTTTTATCTGAAAATTAGGAAAATAAGTAAACTTCCTTACATTCAAAGAGCATATATTTTTAGAAGTTTTTGCCATAGGGCAGATGCATGAGCTAGAAAGAGAGAGACAGTGAGAGGGAAAATGAAAAATTTCCCCCCAGGGAGGATGGCAACACCACAATCCCTTCTCTTCCATTTGCCTTCTGGGATCTTGGACAATGCATGCATAGGTGCCCAGCATGAGTTTGAAGCCACCAGGTCTAGCACTCGAACTGCGGTCTGCCAGGTGGGAGTCCAGCAACATAACTGCTATACTATCTGCTGGCCCTGATAAACTATCTATTAAAAACATTCCAGTTTTATCAAACATATTACTGACATTTTAAATACTCTTCTCCTGAGGACAAGAGTAACAGCAGGAGGTCCACTGTCTCTTCTTTCAAGTTAACAGTGTAATAAAAGTTTTAGTCAGTGAAATAAGGCAGAAAAATTACAATAAAGACAGAGCAAAAGGAACAATTAAAAATGACAACATTCAGTGATGACATCATTGTCCAACTATAAAGTCCATCTGCAAAATATGAAAGTTAAACATATGAATTTAGCAAGGTTGCTCTTTAAAAAACCATTATGTAAAACTCAATTATAGTTCTATACATTAAAGGAAAAAGTAATTGGAATATGAAATCTTAAAGGTATTCTTTACTATAGCACCCAACAACACTCACTATCAACAATTCATACTCATTAAAGTGATATAAAACCTCTTCACTGAAAAGTATAAAACATCACTGAAGAAAATTAAAGAAGACATAAATAAATGAAAGGGTATACCACACTCATACTTCACAAGACCCAATGCTATTAAGATGTCAAGCCATGCCAAATTGTTCTATAGATTTAAGGAAATTCTAATCAAAATCTCAGCAACAGGAATTTTAAATTAACAATCTCTTCTTAGAATTTGTATGAAAGTGAAAGGCAATTTTGAAGAAGTTTGCAAAGGCAATCTTGAAAAAAGAAAACTGAAGAATTTACACTACATAGAGATTCATTTTAAAAAGATATTGTGTATAAATATTATGTATCGGTGTAAGGATATAAATCACATTTATAGATCAATAAAATATATTCTCAGAAAGCTTGAGCACTCCCTTCTCTCATAATATCAATCCATGATTTACAAATGCATCACTACTTTTGAGGACAGGAGAATAATTCTCAATAAATGGTGTTAAACAACTAGGTGTGCATTGCAAAGCAGTATATCAGGATAATTTGAGTTGGCCAGCAGGTGACATGGTGGTTAAGGACACTAGACTCCTATATGGCTGATTGTGGTTTGAGTCCCAGACCGAGGCTTGCTTTTTCACTTTCTCTCTCTCTCTGTAATCCTCAAAGCAATTAAAATAAATAAATAAAGTTAAACAAAATAATCTTTTTATTTAAAATAAAATAATTTAAAAAATAATAATTTGATAAAATGAATAAATCCAACTGTAGAATATTAGGTAAATTTTTTTTAGAACAAAAGAACATTTTTATATACTTGGGTGAGCAGATATTTTTTAAACAGGACACACTATGCAGCAAACCATTTTATAAAAGATAATAAATGGACTTTAATTAATCCTAAACTTTAAGCTTATTAAAGGATAATATTCTGGGGGAGAAAGTAATCTCAGTTTAGGAATAAATATTGGTTATGCATAGATTACACAAGGAACTCATGGGAACCAGCAGTTAGTGTAATGGCTATGTCGCTGGACTCCAACATAGTCGACTGCAGTTCGAGTCCCAGACCCAGTGGCTTAAAACTCACACAGGGCACATGTGCGTGCGTGCCCAAGATCCCGAGAGGAGAATGGAGGAGAAGGGATTGTGGCATGACCATCCCCCCCTGGGGGGTGATTTCTCACTTTCTGTCTCTATGTCTCTATCTGACTAGCGAGCACACGGGCCCTATAGTGAAAACCTCTCCAAAACAAGAAAAAAGAAAAAGAAAAAAAACAAGGAACTTATATGTAATATAAAGAATTCTCTAAAACTAATAAGTAGACAACACAATAGCATTATGAACAAAATACTTGGATAGGCACTTTGCAGTAGAACACAAAAAACATCAATGAATGTAAATTGGTCACGAGGAAATTTCAAATTAAATCATAACTTGCTTCCACTACACACCCACTGGAATACTTAAAATTAATTTTATGACACAAACTTTTCTAACGAGAAAATGAACAACTGGAAATTCTTGCACTTCTAGTGAAAATGTAAATTGGTACAATTACTCTGGAAAACTGTCTGGCAACATCTACTGGTCTATGTTGGTATCCACTCTATGAGCCAGAAATTGAATTCTTAGATATATATGTATAAAAATGAAAACAGATGTTCATGAAATACTTATAAACTAATATTTGTAGAAACAGTATTTATAATCACCTGAAAGTGGAAAAAGTCCAAATGACCTTCTAAACTAGATCAGCCCAATAAACAGTGATGCAGGCACCCAGGAGAACATAGCACACACAGCAGAAAGAAAGGACAGACGCATTCGGCAGCACAATTTCACGGTTGCCTTGGTAAGTAAAAAGTTCCAGACACAGAAAAGTCCATTCTATATAACTGTATTAATTTGAAATGTCCAAAGGTGACAGATTTTATCTAAAACTATGAAGTTATAAGAATAGTTTTCATTTAGAAAGTCCAAGAGTCCTTTACATGTTAGTTATATTCTATAATGATGTGGACCGTGGTTGACATGTCTGTACCTGTGTGAAAAAAATAACTGTTGAAATGTATTGCTTGGAAACTACACACAAATCAAATGAGTTCTCTCACATGATAAATTCTTATTGTTTGAGTTCCTACAAACAAAATCAACAGTTGTTCCAAATGTCCCTTTAATCTTACCAGAGTTATACTTGTTTCATTAAAATTTTTTCCCTTCTTCAATGTTTCAGATTTACCCTTTTGGTCATTCTGTAATATCATTTTTCATGGTTACCAATCAACTAAAGTATACACCAAGCAATAAGGACCAAGCTTCAGGCATCAAGTCATCTAAAAAATAAAAGAAGCTCTCAGTATGTGTGCTTAAGTTAAAGTGGATTTTAGAAATAATTCAATGTTGAAATTTCTTAGCAACATTGAAAAAGTCCCAACTCTCTTCATAAGGAAACTCTGCAACATTGCAAATCCCCAACTCTCTTCATAAGGAAACTCTGGAACAGAATAGCGATGTATCTGAAAACTATAGTAGTTATATTTTTAAATGGACAAATATTCAGAAGATTATTAAGATTATGTTAGGGATATTTATTATGTATAAAGCTATATTTCACATTTTTTTTCAAAAATAATATTGAAAACTGTTATTAAGACTAATGACTCTTTTTTTATTTTTGGAGAGATTTTCACTGTAGGGCGCGTGCGCTCGCCAGACAGACAGAGAGAGACATAGAGACAGAAAGCGAGAAATCACCCCCCAGGGGGAATGGTCACGCCGCAATCCCTTCTCCTCCATTCTCCTCTCGGGATCTTGGGCATGCACGCACACGCGCCCAGCGTGAGTTTTAAGCCACCGGGTCCGGGACACGAACCGCGGTCGACTACATGGAAGTCCAGCGACATAGCCATTACGCTAACTGCTGTTTACCAAGACTAGTGACTCTTTTCAAGAGTATTAATTATCATGTAAATTATGTTGCTGCATACCTAAGATTCTTTTCTTTTTCATCTTTGTGGAAAGGCTTTTGGGAAAAGATATTGAATTATTTAATGATATTCAAGGAAAACATACCTTAGGATCTAGTAGCTAACAACACTGTTACAACAAAAATCACATCTAGTTGCAATGATTTCAGCAATTCATTTAAATGGTAGAACTATTGGGACCAGCAGATGGCATAATGGTTATGTTGCTAGACACTGACATAGTACACCGTGGTTTGAGTCCCAGACCTGGCAGCTTAAAACTCAAGCTGGGCCCATGTGCATGCATGCCCAAAGTCCTGAAAGGAGAATGGAAGAGAAAGAACTGCAGCATAGCTATCTCCCCGTCTTTCTGTCTCTGTCTTTCCAGTGAGTGCATACACCCTATAGCAAAATATCTCTTAAAAAAAAGAAAAAAATCGGTAGAACTACTGCCTTTTAAATCCAATGGGAAGAAATTAATGGTGGTCTCAAATATATGCCCAAACAACTGTTCTTGAGGTAAAGATACATTCATTTGGGTCACTTAAATAATGTCAAAAATAATCTCATTATCTGAAATGTAAATTTTGAAAAGATTAAAGACTTTAAAAACAACAAAGTTAATGAAAATGAAATAAAAATAATAAACCAGTAACTTTAAAGAACAATGCAAATTTGATACTAAATTGTAACCTTTTGATAAAAATTAGGAAGAAAGGAACACATCACTGTTCTTCTGCTTACTCCTTGAAAACTGTTGCTATATTATAGAAAGTAGTTTTACAAGACACAAAGATAAAAATGGTTGCAATGAAACTGAAGCAATCACCTTTTAAAAAATAGGTTCTACCTTGATATTACATGAATTTAAACCAAGTTCACGCTAAAAAAATAAATAAAAAAATTAGGGATTCTCAAGATAAATTATAGGTAATTGAAAAAGTAGACTGAATTTTCAACATTTTCCCTAGAGGAGTTATTCTAATTATACAGTAAAGAAACAGCATTTTTCTAGAGGCACCAAGTATTTCTATTGCCCACTGATTTGATCCAAAAGTTCTTCCATATTGGAGATCTTTCTGGTTGGATATACCATTATCTAAAGAGAAAAAGGATCAGGCCAAAATATAGTATTATCCAGCATACTGTTGATAGGCTTTCTTTTAGTACCAGGTGTTCTATAACCTAGATACATGTCATGTTTAATTGTATGATTTATATTATACAGTCAAATGTGCCTGTGTTCACACATATACACTCAACCCTGCAGATATTTTTCTATTTTTTCATTTGTTAGATGAGAACTTATTCACTCCTTCAAATGACATTTATTGAGTACATATTATAAGTCAAGTATTACTATTGGCCCTGTGATACAGCAGTGAACACAAGACAAAATATCTTTTCAATACTGTGCCTTAACCTAAGAAAATTCTGTGAGAGGGAATGTAGAAAGTTAAATATCTAAATTTTCATACTTAATTAATATGCAGGATCTCATCTTTCATCCTGTGGCTTTTGTTTCCACACTCCACAACCAATCTTAAATTTGGATATTTAAGAAAGTCACTACCTCACAAGGGATGATCACGCTGCAATCCCTTCTCCTCCATTTTCCTCTCAGGATTTTGGGCATACAGGCACATACATCTTGTGTGAGTATCAAGCCACCAGGTCTGGAACTAGAACTGTGGTTGACCATGTAGGAGTCCATCGCCTTAACCACAATATCATCTGCCGGCCATGATTATTATTTTTTAAAATTTTCTATAGGGCATGAGCACTCACAAGAGAGAGGGAGACAGAGAAAGAGAAAGATAGAGAGACAGAGAGAATGAAATTGAGAAACCAAGCTGCCAGGTCGTGGACTTCAACAATGGTTGGCCATGTGGGAGTCCAGCACCTTAACTACAATGCCACCTGCTGGCCCTAATATCTGGCTTCTTAACACAATTTCTTCACAGTCATTTTGGTTGCCAACCATACCTAAGCAAATGTGATGTATGGTGATTATTTTAGAATAAATATTAAAACTATTACAATTGAACCCAACTGCCAATTTTCAATTTAATATCTGTTATTAGGAAATAATGTGCTTCCCTCTGCATTTATTTAGTCTTAGTTTAATATGCTAATTGTACTTTGGTAAAATTATAATAATGTTTATTTTGAAAACAAACTACTAGAGTAAAAATAATCGGTATTAGACACACTATCAAGAGAGACAGCAATGAATATTTGGAAGGAGAAATGTTTTTGGAATCAAAAATCCCAAACTTAAATCTCAATCCCATCACTTATTACCTGCTATTTACTTACATATTTAAGCTACTAATTTTTGAATTTTTTTCACCTTTAAAGAGTAATTATAATTCTTCATGAAGAAAAAAGAGACAGAGCAAAAGGAGAAGTACTAGTTACCTACAAAAGGAATTAATATAATTTATGGAAATTCAGAGGTGATAAAATAACCCATGTTGGCTCTGTAATTGAATTATAGACAACTCACTGAGTAAACCTAACAACTATACGAAAAACACTGATCTAAATAGACTGTTTCTCTCTTCAGCATGACCTCTTTAACTGCATTCCCAGGGAGGAAATCTCATTAGGTGAAAAATATTGCATTCCGAATGCTCTGATGGTAATTTTGTGTGGAATCATTTTGATTTTATTACAGATAACCCTAAAATTTACATCATGTTTTGATATTTCTCTCATTAAATGTATTACTTAATGGAATGATAAACACAAATGAGTACCCAAAGTTCTCGTATTTCTAATCAAAGAAATAAAGATTTAATTCATTCCTACCAAAACTTATGATCTTAGTGTGATGAAAAGGATAAAACAAATTATACAGGAACTGGAGAAAGTAATTGGTTATTTTACAATGTTCTGAAGTTCAAATTTATATAAACTATTTTTTCTAATTATTCTGTCACTTATGTTTGAAAAACAAAAAAGATCTAGAAGTTGAATTCCTTTGGGATCTTTAATTGTTCAAATATATTTGGTTATCTTCTATGTTCTAAGCACTATGATGTGTGATGGGTGTATTAGGATGAAACAGAGGGTGCTTTGATATGGGCTGAGAGTACATTTATGTGGGACAGATAGGAATCATTACGTGCCAAAGAAAGGACTAAGGAAGACAGCCCTCAAGGAAGACCCCAATGTTTCTGCCTCCTGGTATTCATTGCATAGGTCGCTTTCACATTATATCAGAGCTGGTCTTCTACTTCATCAATAACTGTGTTAAAGTGACTGTATGCCACTTCTTTTTTTTTTTTTTTAAAGACACTGCAGGCTCTGTCTTGTTCACTCTCACTCTTGGATCTTTCTCATTAGGAGAAGGCATTGCCATGCTATGAGCAAACCCATGTGATAGGGAACTACCAGGGGTCATGCTTTCAAATGACTGAGGTTTACATTCCCACTGTATGCCACTTCTGAGATTAGGTTATAAAAGACACTGCAGGCTCTGTCTTGTTCACTCTCACTCTTGGATCTTTCTCATTAGGAGAAGGCATTGCCATGCTATGAGCAAACCCATGTGATAGGGAACTACCAGGGGTCATGCTTTCAAATGACTGAGACTCCAGCCAACAATTTTACTGCAACCTGATGAGAGACCCTGAGCCCGAACCATTGAACTAAACTTGTTTCAGAATTTCTGAATCGCTTGGAACCAGCAGATGGTGTAGTGGTTAGGGCTCTGGACTCCCACATAGTCGATGATGGTTCAAGTGAATTGAAATTTCAAAGTCAGACCTGATGTTTTGAAATTCATGCCAAGCCCATGTGTGTTCATGCCCAAAATTCTGAAATGAGAATGGGGGAGAAGGAATTGCAGCTTGGCCAACCCCTCTGGAGGGAAGGTGATTTCTTACTTTCTCTCTGTCTCTCCAGGAAAATGCATGGCACCATAGCAAAAATCTCTTTAAGAAAAAAAGAATTTCTGAATCTCAGAAGCTGTGTAAAATATTAAATGTCTGTTCATCTAACTTGTTAATTTAATCTTGCTATGCAGCAATAGATAACTAATTAAATGCACATTCAGAAGCAAACAAAACAGCTCTCTTTAGTCACAATACAGTATAATAAATAACTGGTACAATAGTATAATTCTTACACATTAGGATGTTTTGATACTCTTGTGTGTATAGAGTCTATGTTCTGGAAATTTTTTCGCTCTAGTTTTAGCTAAGTTACAAAACTCATTTATTGTGAGGTCATTTGCCCATGGCTAATTCCTTGTAGACTTCATCTTTAGATAAGAAATTAGTGTTTTTCAATGCTCCATGAAAAATGATGAAGATCCAGTGTTTAAGGCATCATTTCTCAGTCAGAATCCTTCAACTTCAGCACCTAATGACACCAGTAAAGATCTTTTGCTTCGCCAACAATACAGTCTAAAGTAATCCATCCCATCACTGACTTGACACATTATAAAATGGAATCAAGTGTCCTGACCCTGACTAGAACAGGGCAGGGCAATTGTTCCTTATAACAGCTGTAGGATAAAAGCGAAGTCAAAGATGTGAGAAAAATCATCTTTAAGAGAAAAAAAAATAGCTTGATAGATGTCATGTGAAACATTCCCATAGCATACAAATTAAAAGAAACAAGTCAAATTTTCAGCATCCAGAATGGAGAAATTTTGATAAATTTAAGGACACTTTGGTAGCATTTCCATAAGTTTGGCAGCATTTCCATAAGTGTAATGCCTTAGTAGTGAGTATAACATGTCTTCGGATAAAAACTTTTCTAAACTTGCCCCTTCTCCTCCAAGAAGCAAACAAAAAAAAATTAAATATGAAATCTTAAATAACAGAACTAATCCACCAGAGACTTTCCTGTCTTAAAAGATAAAGATCAACACTCATGAAAGATTCCACGGGAAAGGGTGTAAACTGTGAAGTTATAATGCTCAGCTTCCGATAAAAAATGAATACATATATGAGAAAGTGAGAAAGTAGTCAATGCAAGTAGAAACATAAATTAAAATGATGGTAAAATCAGAAGACAAAATTAGCTTGTAAATATAAAAACTATTTAAAATAATATTATGCTCAAATATTTAAAGGTAAATGTGAACATAATAAAGACAGGTAAGAAAGCTATCAAATAAGAAACTAATTGCTATGCTTGAAGACAAATAAATAAATGCGTGTGTGTGTGTGTGTATGTAATATTAGAAAATGACATTCTCTCTGTTAGCTTAATGGTATATAAAAACACAGAAAATATCAACAAACTAGAAATACTAATATAATAAAAATAAAACAGAAATATAAAAGAATGAAGACAGAATGACTTATGCAAATAAATTAAAATGTGTACAATTGGAGTAAAACAGAGAAGGTGGCATAAAATTTTTAAAAATTATTGAATAGGCAACCATCTCCAAATATATAATAAAATAATAAACTTACAATTCAAGATACCAAGAAAACCCACTAGCATGATAAAATCAAAGAATATTACAAACAGGCATATAAAAATAAAATTAGTAAAAATTAACATTTTAAAAAGACAAGTAAAAGTGCCAAATGTAAAAAGCATATTATTTACAGAAAAATAAAGATAATAATGAAAAAGATTTATCAGAATATAATTAGTATAGAAAACAAATATAACAATATGGAAAATGCTGAAGAGAGAAGAAAAGCAATATAAATTTTAAAATTAATAAAATACTTTCCCAAAATTAAATCTTTTTACACAACAAACGCTAAATGGATTAATTATCAGGAGATTTGCACTAAAAGATGTTATAGTAACCCAGGAATTAAAAAAGTTTCTTCAATGCACAAAAAAAGAATGAATTCTAGGAATAGTAATTGGTCAATATGTGTATATTTACATTGAATATTTTTCTCACTAAAAATTATTTGAAGCAAATATATTTTAAATGCGTTGTGTGATTTGTGATAGCAGTACAAGTAAAATGCTGACTGTAGCAAAAGTTTTGGAGAGCCAGTGGGGAAACGATACTACGTTTTTTTTTTCTTTTTTTTTTTTTTTATATTTTTAGAGAAATTTTTGCTGTAGGGTGTGTGTACTCTCCAGAGAGACAGAAAGAAGAAATCACCCCCACCCAGGGGGAATGGCCACATCACATTCCCTTCTCCTTTATTCTCCTCTTGGGATTTTTGGCATGCACACACATGTGCCCAGTGTGAGTTTTCAGCTGCTAGGTCCAGCACTCAAACAGTAGTCAACTGTGTGGGAGTTCAGCTATGTAACCATTATGTCACCTACTGGTCTCCAAATCTTACTTTTTTTCAATTTCATTTTATTTATTATTATTAAGTTTACTATAGGGCATGTGTGTTCACCAGAGACAGAGAGAGACAGAGAGAGAAAGTGAGAACGCAAGCTATCAGGTCCAGTACTTGAACTGGGATCTGCCATATGGGAGTCCAACACTTTAATCACCTCACCACAGGCTGGAGCCAAGATCTGATATTTTTCTTTTGTTATGCTTGGTTCTTTTTTTGTATGTATTTATTTATTTAGAGAGATATTTGCTCTAGGACATGGGTGTTCGCCAGAGAGACAGAGAGAAATTGAGAGACAGAAAGTGAGAAATCACCCTCTGGAGGAATGGCCATGCCGGAATCCCTTCTTCATCCTTCTCTCAGGATTTTGGGCACGTATGCATACATACCTGGTGTGAGTTTTAAGCCTTTGGGTCTAGCACTCAGATTACAGTAGATTACCTGAGAGTCCAGAAAATTAACCAATATGCCATCTGCTGGTTCCAATCTTACATTTTTTTTAAATAATCATTTTAATTAATTTTATTTATCATTGTTTTTTTAAAAATCTTTATCAGAAAAATACAGACAGAGAGAATGTAAGTGAGAAAGCAAGCTGCCAGATCTGGGCCTTAAACCATGGTTGGCTATGTGAGAGTGCAGTATCTTGACAACCATGCCACCTGTTGGCCCCAAGATCTTAGATTTTTAAATGAAATGGTATAATATTGTTTGAAGGTAGATTGTTGCAAATTTAAAAATCATATTATAAATTACAACTGCCTAATTTAAGTCACAAAATAATAAAACAGATGCACAGACTTTACTAATAAAGTAAATTATATTCATATGTAACATTTTACTATGAAAAGTTTCCATACCTTGATGAGTTACCATTGAATTATATCAAATTTTTATGAATATATAATACCATCTGTTCATAAATTTTCAAATAACATAAGAAAGTATATATGTCTACTTATTTTAAGCTATTATTATGCTAATACCAAAAATAAAAATATTATAAGAAAAAAATTATAGATGGATATTGCATATAAACATTAATCAAATTCTTGAGAACATTATTGAATTGAAATCAGTAATACAGAACACAATAGCACATTAGTAAGTAGGTTTATGATAAGAATGCAAGGTTGGTTTAACATTTAAAAAAATCAATTGATTACATTCGTTATGTGTCTCTTTATTTAATTGCCACAGGACATGTATGCTTACCAGAGAAGAAGAAATACAGAGACAGAAACAGAGATAAAGGGAAAAAGTAACCTTCAATGAGGTACAATCAAACCACAATCATATACAAGGCACACCTGACATATGTCCCTAGCTGCTGGGGCAGGACTTGAACGACAATCAACCATAAGAAATCTAACTCTCTTAATTCACTATTATTAACAGAATAGAATAAAAATGCATTATTCTCAGCAGATAAAAATTTTACAAAGCTCAGCATAAACCTCATGATAAAAATTCTCAGCAGGTTGTTAATAGAAATTGTATTCTGTAACCTGTAGAAGCATCTATGATAAAGTTACTAAAAAATTATAATTCATAGTAAAATACTCAATGTCTTCTGCCTATGATTTAGTATAATCAATTCAATTCTACATTGCAATGGACATCTTACCTTATGCCATAATGTAGTTAAAAGAAATAAAATAATACATGTTGAAAAAAGAAATGAGACACTCCTTAGTCTCACAAAGCATAGTCATAACTGTAAAAAACCCTACACAATTTATGGGAAAAAGCTATTAGAACTAGTTAGTTAAATTAATAAGATTGTCTGCTACCAATAGAAGGAAAAAAAATCAATGTATTTCTTATATACTAGCAATAAATTATTTTAAGTTGAAATTAAATTATACCATTTCAAATAGTGTCCAAAATGCTGACAAATTCTACAAAATACACACATAATTTGTATACTTATAAGTATAAAACATTGCTGAAAGCACTTAAAGAAATCTAAACAGAGTGATGTTTATTATGTTTATTCATGAGAAGACATTGTCAAGATGTCAACTGTTAGCTTTCTAAAAATTGCATCTGTAAATTTATTGCAATCCCAATCAACATCTCAGCAGGCATATTTGTACAACATGCCAAGCTCATCCTAAAATTTATATTGAGATGTAAATGAGTTAAAATACCAAAAATGATTTTCAAAACAAAGACAAATATAAAAATATTATCACTATATTCAAAATTTTTCTTAGATCTTTGGTGTTGATGGCCAAGCTACATTGGCATAAAGATAAACATAACTCAATGAAATAGAATAGAGAATTCAGAAACAGACAACATATAAAGTTAAGATAATTTGTATCCTGTATACTAAGGTTATTTAGTGAGAAAATTACTATCTAGAACAACTTAATATCCACAAAATAAATAGTCTCAATCCTAATCTCATATCATTTATAAAATTAGTTCAACAGAATCATATGCTTAAAAATGAAAGAACAAGATTAAAATTTCTAGAAGATAAAAGATTAATCATCATAATACTAGGATAGGTAAAAGGTCTCAGACAGATCTCGAAAATCACAAACCACAAAATAAGAATTGGTAATTCAAACTCCTCAAAATTTAAAATCATATAAAAAGATTAAAAGTTAAGAAAATGTGAAAGTAATCCACAGACTGAGAAAATAATATTTTATATTTGTTAGAGAACACGTATCCAGAGTATATAAGAATTTTGTACAAAATAATAATAAAAAAGAAACACATCAAAATCGGAAAAATATTCAGGCCAACCCTTGATGCCACCTGGTTAAGGCACTGGTCTCCCACATGGCCATCAATGGTTCAAGCCCTGGACCTGGTGGCTTGCTTTCTCACTTTTTCTCCTTGTCTCTCTCTCTCTCTGTCTCTTTCTGGTGAGCATAATGCCCTATAGCAAATTTTAAAAATAATAATAATAAATAAAATTATATAAATATTTTTTAAATGGGAGGAATACTTAAATGGACATTTATCAAAAGTAGTTAAATAAGTGCCTAAAAAGCACACACACACCGACACACACACACCATGACATAGTCAGGGAAATGCAAGTTAAGGCCATAGTGAATCATTGGATGAGTGAATTTAAAAAATGACCTTACCAAGCTTCTGAGAGGATATGAAGCATCTACAGCTCTTAACCCTTTGTTTAAGTACATATAATGTTACTGTCAACCAGGCAGTTTATCTTTTTCTTGAAAAATGAAACATCTGCTTATGAAATAATCTACCCATTTCATCCTTGGATATTTATTCATGAGTAATCAAAATGCATGTCCTCACAAAACTGTACACACAAAACCGCATAGCAACTTTATTGCTAAAAGCCAAAATCCAGGCCAGACCCAAAAGTCCATCACCATGTCAAAAGATAAAGTAAATGTGGTATATGGGATCACATGTATTTTATGTGGTGTGATCCCATACAGTGAGCTCCATAGTAAAAAGAACAAACCAATATGTACAACAACATAGATGAATGATTTAAAAAAGAGAGAGAGAGAATACAAGGAATCAAGCTCAAAAAAGTACAACATATAAAGTTAAGATAATTTGTATCCTGTATACTAAGGTTATTTAGTGAGAAAATTACTATCTAGAACAACTTAATATCCACAAAATAAATAGTCTCAATCCTAATCTCATATCATTTATAAAATTAGTTCAACAGAATCATATGCTTAAAAATGAAAGAACAAGATTAAAATTTCTAGAAGATAAAAGATTAATCATCATAATACTAGGATAGGTAAAAGGTCTCAGACAGATCTCGAAAATCACAAACCACAAAATAAGAATTGGTAATTCAAACTCCTCAAAATTTAAAATCATATAAAAAGATTAAAAGTTAAGAAAATGTGAAAGTAATCCACAGACTGAGAAAATAATATTTTATATTTGTTAGAGAACACGTATCCAGAGTATATAAGAATTTTGTACAAAATAATAATAAAAAAGAAACACATCAAAATCGGAAAAATATTCAGGCCAACCCTTGATGCCACCTGGTTAAGGCACTGGTCTCCCACATGGCCATCAATGGTTCAAGCCCTGGACCTGGTGGCTTGCTTTCTCACTTTTTCTCCTTGTCTCTCTCTCTCTCTGTCTCTTTCTGGTGAGCATAATGCCCTATAGCAAATTTTAAAAATAATAATAATAAATAAAATTATATAAATATTTTTAAAATGGGAGGAATACTTAAATGGACATTTATCAAAAGTAGTTAAATAAGTGCCTAAAAAGCACACACACACCGACACACACACACCATGACATAATCAGGGAAATGCAAGTTAAGGCCATAGTGAATCATTGGATGAGTGAATTTAAAAAATGACCTTACCAAGCTTCTGAGAGGATATGAAGCATCTACAGCTCTTAACCCTTTGTTTAAGTACATATAATGTTACTGTCAACCAGGCAGTTTATCTTTTTCTTGAAAAATGAAACATCTGCTTATGAAATAATCTACCCATTTCATCCTTGGATATTTATTCATGAGTAATCAAAATGCATGTCCTCACAAAACTGTACACACAAAACCGCATAGCAACTTTATTGCTAAAAGCCAAAATCCAGGCCAGACCCAAAAGTCCATCACCATGTCAAAAGATAAAGTAAATGTGGTATATGGGATCACATGTATTTTATGTGGTGTGATCCCATACAGTGAGCTCCATAGTAAAAAGAACAAACCAATATGTACAACAACATAGATGAATGATTTAAAAAAGAGAGAGAGAGAATACAAGGAATCAAGCTCAAAAAAGTATACATTTTATGATTCTATTTTCAAGAATTTAGAAAAGTCAAATTAAATCTATAGTATATAAAGCAGATTTAATTGCTAAAGAGACCATTCTGCCCCTAACCTGTCCAGGAACAATTGGGTAGCAAAACCACTCACCCTTTATCATCAACAGGGACCCCTGTCCTGCAGGCTGTGGGGGAGGAATGTCTGCTATGGCCTCAAAGACCACCTCCAAGTTCTTGCAGTCCTAGACATAGAAGGTAAAAACTGCTGCCTCACATAAGCTGATGCCATTCTGCTCCTCTCCCATCCAGGAGTGACAGGGAAACAAAGGCTGCTAATCCTTAGCTCATCAGCAGGGACACCCCATGCAGCCTGCACTAAGGAAAGAGAGGTTCCTATGGCTTTCAAGGACAACAACCTAGTTCCTATAGTTCCATAGACAGAAGATCAACCTCCAGTCACATCGGGAGCAGAGAGGATTGGATAAACAGTAAACAAACAAATGAAGACAGTGAGGTTGTGGAGGCATTTTATCTCCACAACCTCCCTTGCAATGAAAGGAGAGAAACTCCCCTCTGAAAGCTAAACCTCAAGTTCCCAGTGTGGATTCCACACCCCCAGCCATACATAGAAGAGGAAGGAAAATGGCACACAGCTAACTCATACCATAGGAAAGCACACAAGCACACAGCTGCAGAAATATACTCCAAAGAAGTAGGAAGAAGTGAGAATATCACCAGATGATCAAAATTCAAAGCAGAGTCCCAAGTAATAGGAAAAAAAAAAAAAGGAAATACCTCTTCCCCCCACCCTCACAAGGGACATAATAATTCCAAATCAACCATAAAACAAAAGATCAAAGAAATGTCTTGAAAAAAAAAGAATATTCATTGTAATGAAAATCAGTGAGATGCCAAAAAAAAGCAGACAACCAATTCCAGAAGATGAGAAAAACTTGAGCGAAGAACTACATAAAGAGTTCCACACTGAAAAAGAAACAGACAGAATGTCCAGAGATGAAGAATACAGTCCAAGAAATCAAAACTTCCCTCAAAGTATTTATTGATATTATTAATTTCAATATTATTAACATTATTGACACAGATTTAATATCCTTTTTACCTTATATTTCTTTAGTATAATTCTATTATTCAGTAAGAAGTACATAATGTTTTTATTGTTCCTCATGAGTTAATTTATTCCTTACAGTTCTATACTACTGATGTCAAAAAAAGTAAATCCGGGGCTGGCCTTGTGGACTGGTGGTTTAGACAGCTAGATTCCACCTGGCCAACCTCGGAATTCTTGTCCCAAACCCAGCAGCTTCAGAAACACCTCAAGTGCATGTATACACATGTCCAAAGTCCCAAAAGGAAAGAAAAATGAAGGAGATTGTGGCATTACCATTCTTCATCTGGGGTGCATACTTTCTCTCCCTATATCCTCTGTCTCTATCTCTCTCTGGCAAGTACATGTACCTTCTAGAAAAAAAAAATTAAAACTGCAGCTTTTCAATTTATGTACTTAATAAAACTTGAAAATAATATCCAAAACTATTCTGAAAAAATTCACAAAATTTTAGTAAAGATTTTCATTACAGGAAAATATTGTTTCCAAACTAGTTCTTCTACTTTAAGTAATGATAATTGTTAAAAAGTATTAAAAAGTTAAAATAATATTTTAAAATCTATATGATAATTTAAGAGAATATTGATTGATTTTCTGTTACTAAAGATAAAAAGATTTTTACTTTTTTATTTTCTCTTATCTTTCCTCCAGGTCATGTATTCTGGTGTTAAACAGAAAATACTCTGATCTGTACATTAAGCACTGACCATTCTGCCCTCTTACATTGAAGCACTGTTCATAATGAATTAACCTTCTCCAATGAAAGGAGAAAATGTAGCTTCCAAATCAAATTACAACAAATCCTAATTGTCATAATACATCAGTAATTTTGCATATGGATATCTAAGTATTTGTTAGTCTCATGATCTCAGGATATCCTTTTAATGTTTCAATTGATTTCTTTTTTTTTTCTTCTTGCAAACAGAAACTGAAATGTTCCCTCTCATATGTAGATTAAACAATTTTAGAGTGAGTAAATAACTCAATCATCATTAGACAATGATTATTTAAGAATTTCAGTCTATATATTTTATATAAAACTAAGTGTGGGGGCTGGCAGGTGGTGTGGTAGTTAAGAGTGCTGGACTCCCAAATGGCAGACCACGGTTCAAGTCCTAGAACTGGTGGCTTGCTTTCTCACTTTCCCTCTCTCTTTCTTGCTCTGTCCTGGTGGTCAAATTAAAATAGGTAAATAAATAAATAAAGTTAAATTTAAAAATAATAATTCTGAAAACAAACAAACAAACAAAAAATTAAGGCTATTGCTCACTGTCAACAAAAGGAGAGGCAGAGACTGAAAAAGGAAGTTTATTTCTGCAACTGGTTTTAGAGAGACCGGCAACAAGCACCATCAAACTGTCTCAAAAAGCTCAGCATATACTCAGTATTTATAGATACAAGATACAAGCATGTGCAAATTATTCCTCATTACAATCAAAGTCTATTGCTTTCCTTTGAGCTATTATCTTGATTTCTATTTTTCTTACAATACCATTCCTGGTTTCTCATCTAACCTGCCGTCGAGCAGACCTACCCATGACTCAGCACTTAGTCAGGTTATTCTGTTTAAAAGTCTTTCTTAATTTCAAAATGTCTGCAGTTCTTCTAAACCTCAAGCTTGTCTGCTTCATATATACGAATATTCTGCACTTATCTGTATTAAATAAGGATAATTAGCTCTATAAAAAATTTGCCAGATTTCTTTCAGAAGCTAACTGCCTTTGGGCATTTATTAACTCATGAAATATGGCAAGTTTACATCTACAACTTAATAATTACAAATAATTACAAACAGCATACTACGGTATACAAAGTATTTCTTTGTACACACACACATCCAGTGTCTTTCATAATGACAACATAAGGCTGGTTTTATTTCAATTCTCATTTTATATATGAGAAAAATGACACTTAATAAAGTTAAACGAAATAGTAGTAGGTAGTTAATTCATCAAATATAAATCTGAATGCAAATCTCTTCACAACTTAAAATCCTCGTTCTTATATAAACTGTTATTGTTCATATTTGAATGGATAACTGACTAAATTTTTTCAGCCTATTTTTTTTTTTTTAATTTGAGGGCTGATTTCAATCTAGAAACTAAGTTTTTTTTAATTAAACAGGGGCCAACAGGTGGCATGGTGGTTGAGATACTGCACTCTCATATGGCCAACCACTGTTTGAGTCCCAGACCTGAAGGCCTACTTTCTCACTTTGTCTCTCTTTCCCACCCATCTCCTTCTGGTCAAATTAAAAAAATAATAATAATAAATAAAAATAATTTTTAGAAAGTATTTTTAGTAAACAAATAGATTAAATTTTGGTAAATTTATTATGGTACAAAAATGCTCTCATATGCCTTCTGCTGATATTAAAATAATGATACCTAAATCAAAGGTTAAGCAGAGCATGATAAGGTTGTGAAGGTAAGAAGTACATATATTTATAAATAGCAATAAATAGGGCTAGCCTGTGGTGTGATGGTCTAGGCAGCTGGATCCCACATGGCTGACTGTGCAGTTTGAGTCTCAGACTCACTGATTTCAGAAACATCCTGAGCATACGTGCATGCTTACCTAAAATCTAGAAAGGAGGGAGAGATAGAGGGGAAGACACAGCTGTGTGACCATGCCCCATGAGGGGTGCTTTCTCACTTTTTTTTTTGTTTGTTTTTTTCTGTCTTTATCCTACAAAGTACAAGCACACTCTGGCAATTTTAGAATAAATAAAACAAGTGGGTTTTTTTTTTTTTTTCAGCAACAGTTCTCATCATGTTTTATATGACATACTGAGTTTTCACATATATTGTTTTACTGATTCTCAGGTAAGGACTGTGAAATAAGGGAGACATACACACAAGGTTATGGAAAAGAATACTGATAAGCTGGGAAGTAAAATGACTCATGACCAAAAAAATGTATAAAGTTACTTGTTTAAATATCATCTTAATCTATTAGAATTATTATAATACAAAGTATCTGAAAATGAGTGATTTATGGAGAAAAAAGTCTTTAATTGACACATAATATTTGTATATATTTATGGAATGTTGTGTTATTTTTTTTTTTTTGAGAGATTTTCACTGTAGGGCGCGTGCGCTCGCCAGACAGACAGAGAGAGACATAGAGACAGAAAGCGAGAAATCACCCCCCAGGGGGGATGGTCACGCCGCAATCCCTTCTCCTCCATTCTCCTCGTGGGATCTTGGGCACGCACCCACACGCACCCGGTGTGAGTTTTAAGCCACCGGGTCCGGGACACGAACCACGGTCGACTACGTGGGAGTCCAGCGACATAGCCATTACGCTAACTGCTGGTTCCCTCGTGTTATTTTTTTCAGTATAAATGTACAATAATGAGTTCTGGGAGGTTAGCATATACTCATCTCAAACATTTGTCATGTCTTTGTACTGGGAATATTTTATGCCCTATCTTTTAGCTAGTCTGAGACATGCAATAAATTGTTAACTCTGTCACTATTATGTAAAAGTAGAACTTGTTCCTCTTTTCATTTTGTATTTTTTTTTGAGAGGTTTTTGCTATAGGGCGCGTGCACTCGCCAGACAGAGAGAGACAGAGAGATAGAAAGCGAGAAATCACCCCCCAGGGGGGATGGCCATGCCGCAATCCCTTCTCCTCCATTCTCCTCTCAGGATCTTGGGCATGCATGCACACGTGCCCAGCGTGAGTTTTAAGCCACTGGGTCCGGGACGCGAACTGTGGTCGACTACATGGGAGTCCAACGACATAGCCATTACACTAACTAATGGTCCCTGTTCCTCTTCTCTATCTGTAATTTTGTATCTGTTAATCAACATCTCTCTATGCATATTCTTCCTTCCCAACTTCTTGTAATCACTATTTTACTCCCTCCCTATCTTCATGAGATAATTTTTTTAAGTTTCCACATATGAGTGTGAGTGAGCATGCAGGGTTTCTCTGTCTGTGCCTGACTTATTTTGCTTCACAGTATCCACCAATCTTACCCATGTTGCCTCAAATGAAATGATTTTATTGTTTTGAATGGCTAAATAATATGCTATTAAATACACACATACACATAAACACACACACACACATACACACACTCCATATTTTCTTTATCTATTCTTACGTTGAAGGACACCTAGGTTGATGTTGTGTCTTGAATATTGTTAATAGTATTGCAATAAATATTTCTATGTAGATAATTTTATAACAAACTGATCTCTTTTCCTTTGGATATATGGTTAGTAGTGAGATTACTGGATCAAAGCGTAATTCTGTCTTTACTTTTTTAAGAAAACTTTATACTGTTTTTCATTATTTTTATTGTAATTTACAGTCTCATAAAAAGTATAGAAAAGTTTCTCTGTATCCTCACCAGCATTTGCTATTTTTTGTTCTATTAATAATAGCCACTCTAACTGGGATGAGATGATATCTCATTACGGTTTGGATTTGCATTTCCTAATTATTACTGATGTTGAATTTTTTTTACATCCTTACTTGCCATTTGTATGTATTTTTTGACAAATGTATATTTAGGTCATTCATCCATTTGTAAACTGGATTATTTGCTTCTGTGCTATTCAGTTGTTTGAGTTCCTTAGGTATTTTAGTTATTAACCCCTCACAATATATATAACTCGAAAAGATTATTCTCCCATTCTGTAGGTTTATTCATTCTTGACAGAAGAGAATGTGCAGAATCTTTTCAGTTTGATATAATTACATAAGAGTAATTTTGCTTTCATTGACTGTGATTTTGAAGTCGTGTTGAAAACCTTTGCATAAATATAGCCTCTGTAGGTGTACAGTTTGGGGATCTTTTATTTAGGATCTTAATCTATTCTGAGTTGGATTTTTGTCTATGATAAGAGATAGGGGTATAGTTTTATGCTGTATTTAGATGTCTAGTTTTTCCAACACCATTTAAGGAAGAGACTCTCTTTTCCCATGACTGTTCCTGGTGCCTTTGTTGAAAATCAATTAACCATAAAATTTATTCCTAATTTCTCTATTTTGTTCCACTGGTCTATAGGTCTGGTTTTTGTTTTGTTTTGTTTTTGCCAATACCATGCTGTTTTTACTATAGTTTTGTAGTTTATTTTGAAATTTAGTAGTGCAATGTCAACAAATTTATTCTTTTTGTTTAGGATTGTATTGGCTATTTGAAGTCTTCTGTAATTCTATACTTTTTATTTCTATGAAGAATATCATTGGTATTTCATAGGTGTTGCATTAAATTTGTAGATTCCATTTGGCAGTGTGGAGATTTTAACAATATTGATTATTACAATCCAGAAACAAGAAATGAGATGTCTGTCCATTTTTTAATGTATTTTTAAATTTCAAGTACAGAGATTTGTTTGACTAGAAAGTCCAAGAACATGAGTCTAGCATCTGGCACCTGATGCTACATCTCAATATGGTGGAGAGAAGCGGAATAGTCAGTAGGTACAAGCAGAGAAAAAGAGACCTAAGGGCAGTTAACTCACATCTATCACAATCGTACCGAGGAGAACTAACTAATAAGAACTAGCTCCCTCTATTGAGGTAGCATCAATTGTTCATGAGAGATCCGGCACCATTTCCCAAGCACCTGTCAACACTATGGAATTGAGCATCAACTTACAACATGAAATTCTGAGGAGGGATGACACATAATACTCAAGCCATAGCAGATAGAAAAATTTAAAAATATATGTAGTTTGCTCTAGGGCATGTGTGCTCACCAAGAAGAAACAGAGAGAAAGAGAGAGCGGAAGTGAGAAACACTCCCCAAGAAGGATGGCCACATATGCCACAACTTTTTCTCCTCCCCTCTTCTCATGGGACTTTGGACACATGCACACAGACACACACACGCACACACACACACACACACACACACACACACAATGCCCAGTGTGTTTTTCAAACCTCCATCTGGAACTCAAACCAATCAGATGGACATGCGGAATCCAACCACCTTAACCTCCACAGCACCTGTTGGCCACCAAATAGCTATTATTACAAACTGAGTCTAAATCTTATTTGGGTATATAAAGTTTAAAATGAGTCAGTAACTTCTGAACAATAATTTGGAAAAATTCCTAAATCAGTTTTCAAGTAGTACAGAAATAGAAAAATAGGAAGATGGAACATTATACCTGCAAGATGAGAATGGTAATTATGTTTATAACAATAAAATTATATTTTACACACTGGAATATTATGACTAGTAGTTGGACCATTCATTTATTAATACTGAACAATGTAAGTATATGAATCTATGTATATATGTCCATATGTGTGCACATACACATACATGTGTATATACATATACATCCATAAAAATGTGTGTGTATATGTGTGTATGTATGCAAACATATCTTACTTCAATTAGAAAATACCAAATTCACACAGATTTTACACTTAAATGTAAGACAAAAGTTTTAAAAAAGGCTCTATAATTTGGGTAATGAGGGATATTTCTTTTAAAAATCTTGATTTGTGCACAATGTAAGAGAAACAGTATGCAACTAGATTAAGTACAGAGTTTTATGTTAATTTCAGGAAAACTTACAAAACCAAAAGTGAAGGCACAGATGGAGAGAATTTATTTGCAAGACATTAATCCAAGGATTAATATTTGGGAAATAGGGGCCAGCAGGTGGCTGGTGATTAAGGTGTGGGATTCCCACAAGGCTGACTACAGTTTGAGTCCCAGATTGGGTAGCTTGAAAATCACATCAGACGCATGTGCGTGTGTGACTAAAATCCCATGAGGAGAATGGAGGAGATGAAATCTCAGTGTGGCCCTCCACTAGGGGGTGGGGGTGCTATTTTGTTTTCCCTCTCTGTCTCTTTTGAACAAGTAAATGCACCCTATGGCAAAAACCTTAATAATAATAATAATAGTAATAGTAATATATACATATATATTTGAGATATAGGAAAAATATATCTAAAAGTCAGAAAAATACCAATTGAACATTAGGAAAAAAAGGGAGCTAAAGACACTATCAAATATTTCACAAACTAATATATAAACATGAAAAGATAGTCAAGGTTCATTAGTAATGAGGGACATACAAATTTAAACCACATTGAAACATTAATACTAACTTTAAAAAAAACTAATACTATCAAGTAATATAGAGAATATAGAGCTATGAAGTTTCTCATTAACTGAGTTCATCAGTCCATGAAATCTATTTTTTATTTACTTACTGAAATTGAATGTTTGCACTCTCTAAAATCCAGAAATTGTACCAATGGGTGTATATTCTAGAGATACCCTTACAGGTGTGTACCAAAACATAAATGATATTTATAGGATCTCTGTGATATGTATAACCTGAAGTCATCTTAAATATACATGAACAAAATAATATATAAATATTAAGTACCATAGTTGTGTAATGGAATGCTATGTGCAATAAAAATGATCTTTAATCAAAGGTATACTACCTAAGGACATTTAGAAGAAAATAGAGAGGCAAAGCATTAATGAGAAAAAGAAATGTATTATCTGTTGAAGATATTTTAGAGTTTTATCAACTGGGCTAGGGAGAAATGTTCACCTGTTGAAATATTCATTTTGTAAGCTAAATAATGTGATTGAATGTATAAAATAAAATGAAATAAAAAATGTGAAAAAGAAAAAAAATTATGATAAATATGGGTCAGCAGGTGGCATGGTGGTTGAGGTGCTGAACTCCCACATGACTGAGCATGATTTGAGTCCCAGACCTAGCAACTTGCTTTCTCACTTTCTCCTTCTTTCTCTCTCTGTTGAGCATGTGTGCCCCATAGCAAATTTAATAAATAAGTAAATAAAAATGAATAATACTTTAAAAAATGTTGTTACTCTTACAAATCAGTAATTGTCATTTAATGTTCTTTTCTGCACTCTGCTCACTCTGCTTATCACATATGGTCGGTCTTTCTTTTGGTCTGTCTCTGTCTCTCTCTATCTCCCTCTCTCATGGAGAAATAAGTGCATAAACAAACAATAAACCTATTGGGGTCGGCAGATGGTGTGGTGGTTAAGGGCACTGGATTCCCACTGTGGTTTGAGTCTGGACCTGGCGGCTTGCTTTCTCACTTTCCCTCTCTCTCTCCCTTGCTCTGTCTTTCTCTGCTTCAATTAAAATCAATAAATAAAGTAAAATGATTCTTTTAAAAAATGTAATAAATATATCATAAATTTAAAAATAAAAAAGTATAACATACATAAAACTCAAAAACAATTAATATTGAACAACAGAAAAATCACAAAAATTTATTTCCAAAAGATTCTATTTATATATATCTTTGCAAAATAAAATTAGATGGTTTAGAAAAGAGCAAGAGAATGAATGAATATCAAATCTTTGTTGTGCCTAACTTTGGGCTAAAGGGAGGGACAGGGATCTGAAAGAGGACAGGAACTCACTGAGTTTCTAAGCTGCTATTAAGAGTCTGTTTTTAGAGTAGGTGATGGCACTTGTTATTATCCTTTAAATGTATATGTGCTTTAGATCTACATTTTATTTGGTTTTCTTTTTTTTTTTTACTTTAACTTTTGGTTTACAAATAATTATTGTACATCTTTGTGGAGTATGGTGTGTTTTTTAAAGCATGTGTATAGTGTGTAATCAAACCAAGGGCATAAACATATTCACCATCTTCATCATTTAATGTTATCATATATTGCACACATTTTATATTTGTTATGCTCATCTCTTTTTTGTGTAGAAAGATTGAATATATTGAATAGTCAACATTTTCTACTTTATTGTGATACACCATTCTTTTTTTTTTGTGATACACCATTCTATAACTATTCCTTTTGTGTACATGAATTTATTTTAAATAATTATTTATTTTATTTTATTTATTTTTTTCTTTTGTTTTAATTTGAACAGAGGGAGACAGAGACCAAGAAGAGAAAGTGAGAAAACAGGCCACTAAGTTCCAAGTCAGGGACTCGAACTGTGGTTGGACACGTGGGAGTGTCCAGCACCTTAACCACCATGCCACCTGCTGGCCCCTGTGTACATGAATTCTTATATATCTGTATATTATAATAAAGCTATTCTAAAGGTCTCTGTTTTAATCTTGGATGTAGGGCAACAGGTTCATTTTACTTTAAATGGAGGCAATGAAGCATAGCAAAAGATTGTACCGGTTTTAGAGTTGCAAGATCTAGTCCTGAATTTCCATCTGACAATTGTCATTTGTGGAGGCAACGTCTCACAAAAAATACTCACTTGGCTTCAGTTCTCCAAAGTGTTGTGGGAATGAAGTGATGTAGCTTATATAAACGGCTTAAAACAATGCCTGGCCAATGGCAACCACTTTTCAATAAAATATTCTAGTATATTTTCCTCTACAATTTCACTCCCACATTCTCTACCAAGTATCACTATAGTGATTTTATCTCAAGTCATAATGAATATGTGAAAGTACGCCCATGAGTCAACTGGTAGCATGATAGTTAAGTGATTAGATCCCATATAGTCCACTGTACAATTTGAGTTGTGAACCTAGTGGCTTGAAAAACTTGCCGGGCATGTGTGCATACATGCCCCAAATCCCAAAAGGAGAAATAGAGAAGAAAGGATTACAGTGTGGCCATTCCCTATGGGGTTACTTTCTCACTTTTCTTTTCTTTTCTCTCTTTCTGTCTCTGTCTCTGGAGAATGCACCTACCCTCTGGTAAATTGAAAAAATAAACAACAAAAAAACAGTTACCCCACTTAAATGGTATACCCAAAGCACCATTTAGCAATCGTGTAACTACTGCGTTCTAATAGAGTTAATAGTATAAACTTTATATAGTCAAGAAAATACTAAAACATATAGTATTTATTAACCTACATCTGTGATTGTTTACCTTCAGTCATTAGAGAGTTTTGAGTATTTAAAATTTTAAGTATGTATTCTCTCCACAAATCAAACGTACATATCATTATCCAAATAGTATCATTGGGTCAAAGAAACACGTGCGGTCCATGATTTCCATATAACCATCTGTTCTTTACATTGTGATTTGTTGAAAACCATTTCAAAATCTTAAAATGATAAAAAAAAATTTCAAGATCTTTAAAAAGACAAAAACAATGAGACTTTCCTTTATATATTTTTACATAATAAGTTGATATTGACTGTAATATCATTTCATACTCATAACCAAGAGAAATAAAAATTCTCTTTATTGTATTACTATGTTCTTATTAAGTGATCTTATATGAAAGGTCAGTGAAATTTAATTAGTTATTTAAAAAAATCAAAAGCACACTAATAAATTTACATTTTGGTGACCTCTTTATTGTTGATACTAATTCAAACACTGTGTTCTATAAAGGGTTTGGTATATTTGATAATGTCATTACTAATCAATATGCAAATGTATGGTATTAACTTCAGACTCTGACTGAGGATTTTAACCAGAAATGTGAAAACTCAAAAAGTGTCAGAAGTAGAGAAAAGAAAATGTGGCATAATTATATTACCAACATTCTTTGAGCAATTTATTCCTGTAGGGGCCAGTTTAAATGTCAGACAAATGATTGGCTAATCATATTCTGTAATTCAGCTATTATTTTTTAAAATTACACATTTTAGTCAATGTCCTGCTAGGCTATATTTTGAAAAGTTATTTTCTTCTCTTGAAGGACACATAAATTTTTGCTTGCTGTTTTGTTTGTTTGTTTTTTAAAAAAAGGCAGCAAGGTAATGTAAATATACAAAAAATATATTCTTCTCATTTAGTTGAAGACTTATTAAGCATATTGTGTGTGTGTGTGTGTGTGTGTGTGTGTGTGTCTGTGTGTGTGTATCTCAGAAATCTTGAAGTATAGAGTTATTTCTGGGAAACTAGGTGAAGTCATGTGGAATGAATGAAAATGGAAATATCGTTGGAAATAAAAGCTATATAACAAGCAAAGTCACTTACCCTTTATTCTATCAGCCGTTAAGAGCAAATGACAGATATCATATAAAAGAATAATAGTATTGCTTATACTACTCATACACACACACACACACACACACACACACATTTATTTATTTACTTTTAATTTGCTGTAGTGTTTGCCAGAGAAATAAGGGAGAGACAAGGGTTGAGAAGTGAGAAAGCTCTTAAAACTGCCCCTAGAGGGGAAGGTAACCAACATCAGGATCCTTTTTTTCTATTCTTCTCAGGATTTTGGGCATGAACTGTACCAGATGTGATTTTCAAAGCCACCAGATCTGGAACTTGAACCATGCAGTCGGCCATATGGCATACAGCTACCTTAACTATCGTGCCACTGGTTGGCCCAGACAATTTTTATATTTTAGACATCATACTGAATAAAGTGTAAGAAAGGTGGAATGACAATAGGAAAACTAGATGGTTTCCAAATGTCCAAGTTCAAGTGTAGAAGCAACAACTTTAAGCCCATAACTGTGTGCAGGAAAATAAATTGTAGAAATAGTAAAATTAAAAATCACTTTATTTAATAGGTAGATTTAAATTAATGTGAGAGAGAAAGAGTGAGAAGCTGAGAAAATCCACACTGTTTTATTTGAAAGACAGGATGTTAACATTATGAATAAAAATAATTATCATAAAGTCAAAGTTCAGAAGAAAAGGTGAACTTAAAAGGGTCTTATCACCAGGCCAGTGGTGTGATGGTTAAGGTGCTGAACTTCCACATGGCTGACTGTGGTTTGAGTCCAGGATCTGGAGGCTTGCTTTCTCACTTTCCTCTCTCTGGTTAAATTTTAAAAATTAATAATGATGATGATTAAAATTAAGTAATTCTTTTTTAAAAAGGGACTTGTCATTGTTCTATGTTGAATTTGAGGTAATTAAACAGAGAATTTCAGGAAATATCAGGCAATATGAATTCTTGAGTAGAGGTACAGAAATGAAAGTTCTTACAATAAGAATATATTTTTTTTTATCAGAACAACCTTTCTTCCAAAAAAGTATTCAATTGTTCTCTCAAAGCATTACTACTTGAATGTAACCATCCATGTATTTTTTTTTAATTTCTGGATAATAAATATAACTAAGAAATATTTTTTCTAAAGATTTTAACAGAAATGAGGAAAAAGTCACAAGTATGTTTAAATATGATATGCTATAATTACAATTAGGAAAAATACACACTTTAAGGCAGAAAGGAGGAACTTTTCTCCTTATCTTGGTGGAAATAGAAAATAAAAGAAAGCACACAAAGGAGGAAAAAGATGGTTTAGTTGAAAATGATTTCGTTAGAATGCTGAGAGAAGTGGACTTGAGGGCTACTAAAGTAGAGTAAAAGAAAGAGATGCAGAGGAGAAAAAAGTCTGAATGAGCATGGCAGGGCGCTGGGAGTACACAGAATCTGGATTATGCTGCCCACATGTTATTGAATTTGCTGTGAAGCTTATTTTTATGATAAATATATACATTTCAAAGAATTATAGAAGAGGCCGGCCCCATAGTGCAGTGGTTTAACATTGCACAGATAAAGCCTGGTTTCATGCGGCCAAACAGGGTACAAGCCCTGGCTCTGGTGGTGACTTGAATAACATGGGAGCATGTATGAGTGCCCAGGAGCCTGGCGCAATGGAGAATTGGAGGAAAAAAAGGATTCCAGCTTTTAATACTTTCAAGGGAGGTTTTGATTTCCTGTATTACAGCCTTCATCACTAATGGTTCTGTTTGATTCTTTGTTATGGTGTGTATTTCCTCTTTCAGATCCTGCGAGAACTTCCTCACCTCCTGGAACTCCTAGGCTCTATTCTTCTGCCTCTTCTGGAGTTCATTGTCTCTCTTCTCTTATATCTCTGTTAACTTTCTTACTATGAATATTCTAAATTCTTTATCAGACATTTCCATGATTTCCATGGAACTGCATGTGGATGAAGAGGAGTTATTCTTTTCCCTGGCAGGCGAAGTATTTTATTGTTTTCCCATATTTCTTGTGACCCTGTGGTGATTTCTAGTCATCTGATGGATGATGCGTTTCTTCCTAATTATTAAAGTTCACTCTGAGTGTTCAGGAGCACACAGGAGGAGGTGATCTGCAATCTCTTTGCCGTTTCATTTTTATCCCTTTGTGCAGCAGATTCAGTGGGCATTGAGGAATATGTTACCCCTAAAAGTATTTGGATGTTTGGCTATGGCTATGGTCCCCTTAGATTCATATAGACAAATATGGGGGAAAAAAAGTTATGGAAAGCAACTGCAGATACCAGAGAGAGAGTGGGAGGAGAGTGGGATATGGCAGAGTGTGAGAAACGGGATATATATATATATATATATATATATATATCCCGTTTCTCACACTCTGACATATCCCACTCTCCCCCCCCTCTCTCTCTGGTATCCGCAGTTGCTC
>NW_006159901.1:2722114-2730192 GCF_000334495.1 Tupaia belangeri chinensis | reverse complement strand
AGAGAGAAGAGAGACAAAATGGAAAATTATTTGTGATGATACCATGTATAACTAAGCCACTATGCAGTGTATTCTGGATGGGAAACTGCATCTTGCATTCTGTGATGATGTTCAGTGAATAAATGCAAAACAAATAATTAATATAAAATTTAAAAGAAAGGATTCCAGCATGACCAGGTTCCATTGTGGGAGGGAAGAGGGTGCTTCCTTTCTTTCTCTCTCTCTCTCCTTCCCTTCTCTCTCATGAACACACGCACGCCCTCTGGAATAATAGAAGTACCACAATTATAGGACTATTTAAGTCAGTGTATGTGCTTGTGTACATGAATCAGCTAATTGTATGTATGGATCAATAATTACAAACCTAATCTTAGATATTTCTAAAAATGTTCCCCTCATTTTAATCTTACATTAATTTCTGTGATTTGATTACTGTGTTACTGTCCCGACCCGGGGGGACAGCCGAACGGGTTTCCTGAGTGAAGGAGTGAGAGCCGGGGCAAGCAGCGTAGTGTTACAGCACGGAGACGACAGTGTCGTCTGTTTATTGTGGGAACCTCGGCAGACTCGCTGGTGTGCAGCTTCCCACATGTTACAAATCATTTAGAAACATGATCTATATGCCTTCCCATTAGCAAGAAAGATAGAATTCTACATGTCGCATGATCCTGATTATTGAGAATCAAGGAAAGAGTACTGTAGGGTTCATATCACTGTGATTATTGCAGTTATGGGGATAAAATAATTCCTTATTCCTCAGACAACATTTTTTTTTAATTTTAATGAACTTTATTTATTTGCAGTTTAATTTTACCAGAGAGGGACTGAGAGAGAGAGAGAAAGTATGAAAGTCAACTGCCAGGTCCAGGGCTCAAACCACAGTTGGCCATGTGGCAGTCCAGCAACTTTAACCACCACACCACCTGCCAGCCCAACAATGTTTTAATTAAGTCATTTATATAAAAGATTTGAGGTCACTTAATTATTTTACGTGATGGAAACATTAAAAAGAGCTTTTCAGGTGACCAACAGGTAGCTTAATGATTACGTCACTGGACTCCCATATAGTCAACCACAGTTTGAGTCCCAGACCCAGTGACTTGAAACTCATGCCAGGCACATGTACATGTGTGCCCAAAATCCCCAGAGGAGAATGGAGAAGAAGAGATTTTGGCGGACCTAACCCCCTTGGTGGGTGATTTCTTGCTTTCTGTCTCTCTGTCTCTCTCTGTCTCTCTGGAGAGCACACATGCCCTATAACAAAAATCCCTCTTAAAAAAAAAAAAAAAAAAGCTGTTGGTATTTTACTTGTATATTTTTATTCAATCAATTTGTTTGTCTATTTTAAAAGAAAGCACACACACCCCCATCAGTCTTCCTGCTATGATCCAACCACAGCTGAATTCAGCCAGCCAGGATCACAAGTTCACCTGTCTGAGTACACAACGTATACAGGGAACCCTCGAGATGTGAACACGTGACCTTTGTGGTATGTGGTGTCACTATCACAGAGCATTGTTTATCAACTCATAGGCCAAAGCTGGCCTATAGAATGTTTTTAATATGAATATGCTTATTTTCTGAATGATATAATTCTTCATAATTCTTAATGAATCCTTTCCCAATGTAAATTTGCTTTTCAATAAATAAATCACAAATAAATAAATTAGTGAAAGAATAATAAAAATACAGTGCTGTTTCAAGCTATTTGTTTTGGTTTATAACTCCCTCCCCCCAAAAAAAGTAGCTAGCACTAGAAGGCTCAATAAATATTTGTCAAATGAATTAATTAATGTCTGAGTAAATAAATGAGTTAGTTTATTAATGCTACAATCTCAAAGATGTTACTTTAACTCATTAAGCCTGAACTAATATTTAATTTCGGTTTTCTAAGCTCAAGAATATATTACTGCATTCAAAACCCATAGATGACTTTTTTTTTTTTTTAAATCTGGCCTAATAATAACATTAGTCAACATTTTAAATGAGAATATATTATATATCAGGAATTGTAAAAGACAGCTCTATGGAAATTTAAGTCTAGAGGGGCCAGTAGGTGGCATGATGGTTAAAGTGCTAGCCTCCCACATGACTGTAGTTCAAGTCCCAGACCGGGTAGCTTAACACTGGGCAAAAGTGCATGCATGCCCAAAATCCTTAGAAGAGAATGGAGGAGGGATTGTGGTGTAGCCAGGCCTCCTGGAGGGTGATTTCTCACTTTTTCTTTGTCTGTCTTTGTCTCTGGCAAGTGCACATACTCCATAGCAAAAATCTCTCAAAAAAATAATAATAAAAGAAATTAATGTCTAGATACACATTTATTTTGTATAAAATCTAGCAGTTTTACTTCAATATATATAAACTTTATTTCATGTGGAATTTATATAACTTAAAGAAGAGATAGTGCTGAATGAGGTCCATTCATAGGCCTGTATAGCTTAAGTCAGTGTTCACTCAAAGTTCAATTTCTAAACAAATGGAAACTTTCCTGCTAGTTAGAAGTAATAATAGGCCCTCTGAAATGTCTGCAGAGCACAGAAACCAATACATTCAAAAAATTGTTGATTACATAGCATTATAAAGATTCAGGGATGCTCATAAAGACAAACATAAACTCCAGATAACAGCAATTATAATAGAAAACTTTTACCAAGATTATTAAAAAAGAGATAATTTCTTAGGAACAGCTGTTGGGGAAATTCTTCTTTAAATTTAATTTACCTAGTAATAAACCTCTTCAAAAATTCTTTGTAGAATTAAAATAATAGGATTCCAGAACTTAAAGAACGTTAGCAATAATTAGTCCTGAGCCAGCTCTTTCACTTAGAAAGACTGTATACGGCCAAGGGGCCTGAGTAAAACAGAGAGTCTGATCTACACCAAAAGGTGGTTGTCTGACTCATACCACCAGTTTAATGTGAACCACTATTTCAATCAGTATAGATTAGGATGTACTGCATAAACAAGCCCCCAAATTCTCATTGGCATGTACACGTGAAGGCGGAATATAAAGCCTTTGTTTGGAATGACATGCAGCATTTCCAGTCAAATTTAGTAGCCAGAGCAGGTCACACAGCCATTCTTAAAATTGACAGGGTGAGAATTTACAAACATCTTGAAATGAGAGGCAGCAAATGTTTGATATAGTAAAACCTATCATAAGGAATTAAACCGATTAAATTCTCATAAAAAAGCATTTCAGTTTAAAAGTCTGCTCGGATTAAGATGCATTTTGTGTTTCATATAACTATATTAATGTTACAATCCCTAACTTTACAATGCAGATAATAGTTGAGATTGGGCATTGTATGGGTGAGTTTTTCTGTGGGAGTTTTTGGGTTCCACACTGACTATATAAATCATGATAACTCAAGAAAAAGAAAAAAGGCCCAATCACTTTCTCTAATGTATCTTCTTCCTTTTATTTTTTTAAAGAGGTTTTTGCTCTAGAGCATGTGCGTTTGCCTTTGCAAACAGGAGTGGGGGCGTGGGGCATTGGCCATGCCTCAATTCTTTCTCCTTCATTCTCCTTTAGAGATCTTGGGCATGCTTGCACATGCTCCCAACACGAGTTTAAAGCCACTGCGTCCAGGGCCCAAACTGTAGTTGACTACATGGGAGTCCAGCAACGTAGCCATTATGCCATCTGCTGTTCCCTCTAATATATGTTCTGAAATTAGTAAACTGAAATTAGTAAACTCTTCTTTCCACATACCTTGAATCTCACCATCTATTTTGTTTCTTATGCCTATAATAGTTCCCCCTTTCTATCTTAAAATAATCTAACTCAGACTTAATTTCCACCACTCATGTACATATTACCCTGGACACTTTACTGAAAAGATCTTCTACTTTGAGATTCTACCATTGTACAATTAAATAGACAATACTGAGAACATTCATGTAATACTTCCTGCATTATGACCTTAAATATTTAAGATTTTTTCTTTCATTTCACAATAATGTTGCTTTTCCACAACAGCATCTATGAGGCTACGAATTTTGCTTCCTCAAGTACTCTGTGATCCTCAAGCAGTGTTTTACATGGGGGCGTCGAAATATTTCATGGGAAATGCATATTATGAGAAAGCTCTGGATGGATTTTAAAATATTTCCACACCAAAATAAATTCATAATGTAATCTCATTTTCCAAAACTTATTGAAATCTCCTTGTACATGTAGGGGGTTACTGATCAAAACTGAACTTGGAGTTGCCTGTTTCTGGATTTTGTTCAGGCTTCTATACACCCTCAGAAGTAACAGCATCCCTGCCTGTTTCAGTGCTCTTTGTGAAACCACCTGCAGGACTTGGATGTCTGAGCCAACTTGGAATATACCTGGGTTCAGGTATATTCAGAAAAGTCATGATGTATTTTTCTATGCAAAAATTCATAGTGTTTGCTTAAGTTTCCATCTCAGGTAATCATAGGCATAATTACATATTGTTTCCATATTAGAAATTGTTATGGAAGACTATATGAGTACTAGTAAGTAGCAACTTTCATTTGATGATCTGTTCTGTGTTAGGCACTTTATATTGATTAGGGCATTGGCCATGAGTTTAGACTACCTGAGTTCCAATTCAGAATCTCTGTGGATAAGAGCAAGTTATTTTTGATTTTTGAATTTTCAAGAATAGTCCTTGTCTATAAGATGGTGTAAAGGCAATAATAATAGTCATCATAGATTGGTCATGAATATAAGGTAAGGTCACTCACATGAAGTACTTTATTCAGTGTGTGCAAGACAAGACAATATGTATAACTTGTGTTTTAGGTGCATGTTATAGAGTTACACACATGGGATTTCATGTTGGTAAATAAATCTTTAAGAAATAGTGAGATTGCTGATTTTGTTTAAAAAAAAAACAAAACTTGTTTCAGGGCTGGCAGATGGCATGATGGTTAAGGGTGCTGGATTCCCATATGGCTGATCACAGTTTGAGTCCAGGACCTGGTGTCTTGCTTTCTCACTTTTTCTCACTCTCTCTCTGTCCTTCTCTTGTCAAATTAGAGTAAATAAATAAAGTTAAATAATTCTTAAAAAAAAAAAACTTGTTTCACATACTGGAGGTTTGGAACTCAAGCTTATGTGTGACTACACAATCAAGCTAATTAGATTCAGTAAAGTGTGAACAGTTCTTAAGAGGATAAAGAAGCCTGTATGTGTGGTGGTGATGGAGGGGCATCTAGAAAAGATGTAGGGCTGTCTATCTGTTGTGTGAGTTGTGTAGTGTACACGCTGATTCCACGCAGGCTGGATGGTTGGTGTGTATCTCTCAGGGTTAGCCCATCAAAAAATTCCACTTCCCATGAACTTTTAAAACACTAGTGTATATATACTACTAACCATGGACCCATTTAATTCAGAGTAAATACAGGCTGAATTTTATTCCCTTGCAATTAAAAAAAGTGTGACAAAAATTGATTTAGTGTGACTACTGTGGAACCTATTTAAGTAAATGACAACTGAAGGTGTTATAATGAGCATAGAACCTTGGAGTTAGAAGCATCTGAAGGTCTCATTCACTCAGGGAATAATTACTGTTGTTTTTTTTTTTAAAAAAATTTTTTCTGAACTTTGAGAACAAAGGTTAAATAGTTGTGTTTATTTCAAAGGATGTAATTAAGGTCCTTAAATGGATATGATGCTGGTTTAGGAACTAAAAAGAGCCTCAGGGTAAAAATTTAAGTATGAAATTGTGTACCTATAATATGCATTATAATAAATAGGCAGTCAATATGAAACCCAGCTGGGTAGTAGCCATGCACATAGCCTCCAGCAAATTGCATCATTAAGTTTATATTATAAAAACTCACCCCCTTCCTGACATTATCATCTCTCTTTCTGCAGTCTCAAGCATTTGATTAAACTGCTCATTTGCAAAATGGCTACCAGATTAAAAACCTATGATCTAATGCTATTTAATTTCCATGAACTAATTCTAGTTGTATCTCTAATGAAATTAACAGAGGCCTAGCATATTATTTTGAAAGGAAACATAGTAGTAACCTGGTCCAAGTCCTCATTTCACAAGTGAGAAAATGATGGCTTTGAAAAGGAAGAAAATTGTCTGAGATCATAGATATAGGCATTGCTTAATCAGAGACTGTGACATGGGTCCCTTTGCTCAAACAGCACGGCCTCTGTTGGCTGCATTCCCAGGGACTTGTGAGAAACAAATATGCAAAGTTACGTTTACTCAAAACGGCTCGCCATGTGTTTTCATTGGGCGTAGTAAAAACTGTGCTGATAGAAAAGATGCAGAGAAGTCCATATATGCAATTAAGGAAAAGCCTCAGTAAAAGCCTTGGTTAAGTCTCTTTGTGAGCTTTTTGAGTAGAGTCTCTACCTGTCACATCCTTGGCCTTCACAGTATTAAATGGTGCCTGGCATGTAGTAAAGATGCAGGAAATGCTTGCTGAATGGAACTCTAAACGTGAACTCGTGGGATGCCTACTGCTGTCATAGTTAGGATTTGGTCATATTTTCTAAAGCGCTGTGAGGGTTTTCCAAACACTATGCATATGTGTGTGATCTCTCCTGAACTTACTTCTGAGTCAACGAAAGACGAAATGGTCCTGAAACCACTAAAAGAAGAAAATTTCGCCAAACAAATAATTTGGCATATGCCGCACACTAACAATTCTGACGACGGGTTTACCAATTTAAAATGAAAGACTTACAGCATATTAATATGTATTACAATTAAAATAGTAGACCACACACTGTTAAACGCGATGTTAAGTAATTCTGAAACTACTCCTTAAATACTTGTTGTATCTGATTTTCCTAATGGGAATATGTAGCATTTTTATTTTTTTTTTTAAAAAAAGGTCCCAAACTATATATTTTTTTTAATTGCTAAAGGGCATAGGCACTTGCCAGAGAGACAGAGAGATAGAAGGAGAGAAATGGAGAAAGTGTTTCTCAGCAGGGCATGGTACCCAGCAATCCTTTCTCCTCGATTCTTCTATCCTGTCAGGATTTGGATCACACATATATACCCAGTGTGTTTTTTAAGGCAAGAGGCCTGAATTTACATGGTTGGCCATGTGGGATCTGGTTCCCTTAACCACTAGATTTGGGGCCAACCTGAAAGGTCCTAAACTTCTGTTAATATCAAACAGTGCATAGCATGGAAGACAAATATTTCAAAGTTCAGTGAGTAACTTTGCCATGGTCCTTTAAATATCAGTTCTATTAAATTTTGTAGAAAAACCTCATGATTAAAATTTCTTTTTAATTAAAAGGAAGTGGTATTTTTTTCGTGGAAATATTCCATTTATTGAAGGGCATTCTCTGTCAAATATACAGTACAGCATATTTTTGTAGCACATTCATTTATATGTAATTGATAAATAAAAGGATGATGTCAGTATAATGATATGGAGCTAGTTCACGTTTAGTATTTCCAAGAATTCAAATGAACACTAAGCATATTAACAGAGCTTAGAGTCAAATGGAGAAATACTATTCTGTACAGTGGTCTATACTGTTATATACCTTGTAGTATATATTGCTATTATTCCCATTTTACAGATATGAAACTGTGCCATAGACACATCAAGTAATTTGCTCTAGGCCCCACAGTCAGTGAATGGCAGAGCTACGAGTCCATCTGGCCGGTCTAGCCCTGCTTCCAACTGCTATGCCAAACTGCACACCCCCAGTTTAAAGGAAACGGAGCCATCTTGAATGTGTGGCCGGTCTTTTCTGCATACTGAACATGCTTGTGTCTGACACCACTGCTGCACCCCTGCCTTGTAGGTGTTCCTTACTTGGTTCGTACCCAACCTCTGCTCACAAGAAGCCTGTCTGTCGGCCTGTCTGTCATGGTGATTGCAACACTCCCTCCTGTTCCTATCCCTACCAGACTGCTGCCAGTCACCCCAGTACTTGGCATCCTTGCTGCCTTTCCTCCAATGTTCACCCCACATTCTTCATCTTCACAGAATTTTGCCATGTATTCAATCTTGGAAGTATTTATTTTCTCTTTCTGTACTCCATGAAATGTTGTGATTTTTCTCTTACTTCATATTTGAGCAATTTCAAACTCACCTTACATTTTTCCCTA